>NC_082698.1:45855870-46155870 GCF_949987515.2 Delphinus delphis
AATGAAACTTCAGAGCTTTTGCACAGCAAAGGAAACCATAAACAAGACCAAAAGACAACCCTCAGAATGGGAGAAAATATTTGCAAATGAAGCAACTGACAAAGGATTAATTGCCGAAATTTACAAGCAGCTCATGCAGCTCAATGACAAAAAAAACAAACAACCCAATCCAAAAATGGGCAGAAGACCTAAACAGACATTTCTCCAAAGAAGGTACACAGACTGCCAACAAACACATGAAAGAATGCTCAACATCATGAATCATTAGGGAAATGCAAATCAAAACTACAATGAGATATCATCTCACACCAGTCACAATGGCCATCATCAAAAACTCTACACACACTAAATGCTGGACAGGGTGTGGAGAAAACGGAACACTCCTGCCCTGCTGGTGGCAATGTGAATTGGTACAGCCACTATGGAGAACAGTAGGGAGGTTCCTTAAAAAACTACAAATAGAACTACCATATGACCCAGCAATCCCACTACTGGGCATATACCCTGAGAAAACCATAATTCAAAAAGAGTCATGTACCAAAATGTTCATTGCAGCTCTATTTACAATAGCCCGGAGATGGAAACAACCTAAGTGCCCATCATCGGATGAATGGATAAAGAAGATGTGGCACATATATACAATGGAATATTACTCAGCCATAAAAAGAAACGAAATTGAGCTACCTGTAATGAGGTGGATAGACCTAGAGTCTGTCATACAGAGTGAAGTAAGTCAGAAAGAGAAAGACAAATACCGTATGCTAACACATATCTATGGAATTTAAGAAAAAAAAAATGTCCTGAAGAACCTAGGGGTAAGGCAGGAATAAAGACGCACACCTCCTAGAGAACGGACTTGAGGTTATGGGGAGGGGGAAGGGTGAGCTGTGACAGGGCGAGAGAGAGTCATGGACATATACACACTAACAAACGCAGTAAGGTAGATAGCTAGTGGGAAGCAGCCGCATGGCACACGGAGATCAGCTAGGTGCTTTGTGACCGCCTGGAGGGGTGGGAGGGAGGGAGACGCAAGAGGGAAGAGATACGGGAACATCTGTATATGTATAACTGATTCACTTTGTTATAAAGCAGAAACTAGCACACCATTGTAAAGCAATTATACCCCAATAAAGATACGAAAAAAAAAAAAAGAAACAGGAAACATCTCGAATAAACAACGTAACCTTGCACCTAAAGCAATTAGAGAAAGAAGAACAAAAAAACCCCAAAGTTACCAGAAGCAAAGAAATCATAAAAATCAGATCAGAAATACATGAAAAAGAAATGAAGGAAACGATAGCAAAGATCAATAAAACTAAAAGCTGGTTCTTTGAGAAGATAAACAAAATAGATAAACCATTAGCCAGACTCATCAAGAAAAAAAAGGGAGAAGACTCAACTCAATAGAATTAGAAGTGAAAAAGGAGAAGTTACAACTGACACTGCAGAAATACAAAAGATCATGAGAGATTACTACAAGCAACGCTACGCCAATAAAATGGACAACCTGGAAGAAATGGACAAATTCTTAGAAATGCACAACCTGCCAAGACTGAACCTGGAAGAAATAGAAAATATGAACAGACCAATCACAAGCACTGAAATTGAAACTGTGATGAAAAATCTTACAACAAACAAAAGCCCAGGACCAGATGGCTTCACAGGCCAATTCTATCAAACATTTAGAGAAGAGCTAACACCTATCCTTCTCAAACTCTTCCAAAATACGGCCGAGGGACGAACACTCCCAAATTCATTCTACGAGGCCACCATCACCTTGGGACCAAAACCAGACAAGGATGTCACAAAGAAAGAGAACTACAGGCCAATGTCACTGATGAACACACATGCAAAAATCCTCACCAAAATACTAGCAAACAGAATCCAACAGCACATTAAAAGGATCATACACCATGATCAAGGGGGGTTTATTCCAGGAATGCAAGGATCCTTCAATATACGCAAATCAATCAATGTGATAAACCATATTAACAAACTGAAGGAGAAAAACCATACGATCATCTCAATAAATGCAGAGAAAGCTTTTGAGAAAATTGAACACTCATTTATGATAAAAACCCTGCAGAAAGTAGGCTTAGAGAGAACTTTCCTCCACATAATAAAGGCCATATATGACAAACCCACAGCCAACATCCTCCTCAATGGTGAAAAGCTGGAAGTATTTCCACGAAGATCAGGAACAAGACAAGGTTGCCCACTCTCACCACTTTTATTCAATATAGTTTTGCAAGGTTCAGGCACAGCAATCAGAGAAAAAAAGGAAGTAAAAGGAATCCAAATCGGAAAAGAAGAAGTAAAGCTGTCACTGTTTGCAGATGACATGATACTATACATAAAGAATCCGAAAGATGCTACCAGAAAAGTACTAGACCTAATCAATGAATCGGGTAAAGTTGCGGAATACAAAATTAAGGCACAGAAATCTCTTGCATTACTATACACTAACGATGAAAAATCTGAAAGTGAAATCAAGAAAGTACTCCCATTTACCACTGCCACAAAAAGAATAAAATATCTAGGAAGAAACCTACCTAAGGAGACAAAAGACCTGTATGCAGAAAATTGTAAGACACTGATGAAAGAAATTAAGCATGATACAAATAGAGGGAGAGATATACCATGTTCTTGGATTGGAAGAATCAACATTGAGAAAACGACTCTACTACCCACAGCAATCTACAGATTCAATGCAATCCCTATCAAACTACCACTGGCATTTCTCACAGAACTAGAATAAAACCTTTCACAATTTGTATGGAAACACAGAAGACGCCCAATAGCCAAAGCAATCTTCAGAACGAAAAACGGAGCTGGAGGAATCAGGCTCCCTGACTCCAGACTATACTACAAAGCTACAGTAATCAAGACAGTATGGTACCGGCACAAAAACACAAAGATAGATCAATGCAACAGGATAGAAAGCCCAGAGATAAACCCACGCACATAGGGTCACCTTATCTTTGATAAACGAGGCAGGAATGTACAGTGGAGAAAGGACAGCCTCTACAGTAAGTGGTGCTGGGAAAACTGGACAGCTACACGGTAAAGTATGAGATTAGATCACTCCCTAACACCATACACAAAAATAAGCTCAAAATGGATTAAAGACCTAAAGGTGAGGCCAGGAACTATCAAACTCTTAGAGGAAAACATAGGCAGAACACTCTAGGACATAAATCACAGCAAGATCCTTTTTGACCCACCTCCTAGAGAACTGGAAATAAAAACAAAAATAAACAAATGGGACCTAATGAAACTTCAGAGCTTTTGCACAGCAAAGGAAACCATAAACAAGACCAAAAGACAACCCTCAGAATGGGAGAAAATATTTGCAAATGAAGCAACTGACAAAGGATTAATTGCCGAAATTTACAAGCAGCTCATGCAGCTCAATGACAAAAAAAAACAAACAACCCAATCCAAAAATGGGCAGAAGACCTAAACAGACATTTCTCCAAAGAAGGTACACAGACTGCCAACAAACACATGAAAGAATGCTCAACATCATGAATCATTAGGGAAATGCAAATCAAAACTACAATGAGATATCATCTCACACCAGTCACAATGGCCATCATCAAAAACTCTACACACACTAAATGCTGGACAGGGTGTGGAGAAAACGGAACACTCCTGCCCTGCTGGTGGCAATGTGAATTGGTACAGCCACTATGGAGAACAGTAGGGAGGTTCCTTAAAAAACTACAAATAGAACTACCATATGACCCAGCAATCCCACTACTGGGCATATACCCTGAGAAAACCATAATTCAAAAAGAGTCATGTACCAAAATGTTCATTGCAGCTCTATTTACAATAGCCCGGAGATGGAAACAACCTAAGTGCCCATCATCGGATGAATGGATAAAGAAGATGTGGCACATATATACAATGGAATATTACTCAGCCATAAAAAGAAACGAAATTGAGCTACCTGTAATGAGGTGGATAGACCTAGAGTCTGTCATACAGAGTGAAGTAAGTCAGAAAGAGAAAGACAAATACCGTATGCTAACACATATCTATGGAATTTAAGAAAAAAAAAATGTCCTGAAGAACCTAGGGGTAAGGCAGGAATAAAGACGCACACCTCCTAGAGAACGGACTTGAGGTTATGGGGAGGGGGAAGGGTGAGCTGTGACAGGGCGAGAGAGAGTCATGGACATATACACACTAACAAACGCAGTAAGGTAGATAGCTAGTGGGAAGCAGCCGCATGGCACACGGAGATCAGCTAGGTGCTTTGTGACCGCCTGGAGGGGTGGGAGGGAGGGAGACGCAAGAGGGAAGAGATACGGGAACATCTGTATATGTATAACTGATTCACTTTGTTATAAAGCAGAAACTAGCACACCATTGTAAAGCAATTATACCCCAATAAAGATACGAAAAAAAAAAAAAGAAACAGGAAACATCTCGAATAAACAACGTAACCTTGCACCTAAAGCAATTAGAGAAAGAAGAACAAAAAAACCCCAAAGTTACCAGAAGCAAAGAAATCATAAAAATCAGATCAGAAATACATGAAAAAGAAATGAAGGAAACGATAGCAAAGATCAATAAAACTAAAAGCTGGTTCTTTGAGAAGATAAACAAAATAGATAAACCATTAGCCAGACTCATCAAGAAAAAAAAGGGAGAAGACTCAACTCAATAGAATTAGAAGTGAAAAAGGAGAAGTTACAACTGACACTGCAGAAATACAAAAGATCATGAGAGATTACTACAAGCAACGCTACGCCAATAAAATGGACAACCTGGAAGAAATGGACAAATTCTTAGAAATGCACAACCTGCCAAGACTGAACCTGGAAGAAATAGAAAATATGAACAGACCAATCACAAGCACTGAAATTGAAACTGTGATGAAAAATCTTACAACAAACAAAAGCCCAGGACCAGATGGCTTCACAGGCCAATTCTATCAAACATTTAGAGAAGAGCTAACACCTATCCTTCTCAAACTCTTCCAAAATACGGCCGAGGGACGAACACTCCCAAATTCATTCTACGAGGCCACCATCACCTTGGGACCAAAACCAGACAAGGATGTCACAAAGAAAGAGAACTACAGGCCAATGTCACTGATGAACACACATGCAAAAATCCTCACCAAAATACTAGCAAACAGAATCCAACAGCACATTAAAAGGATCATACACCATGATCAAGGGGGGTTTATTCCAGGAATGCAAGGATCCTTCAATATACGCAAATCAATCAATGTGATAAACCATATTAACAAACTGAAGGAGAAAAACCATACGATCATCTCAATAAATGCAGAGAAAGCTTTTGAGAAAATTGAACACTCATTTATGATAAAAACCCTGCAGAAAGTAGGCTTAGAGAGAACTTTCCTCCACATAATAAAGGCCATATATGACAAACCCACAGCCAACATCCTCCTCAATGGTGAAAAGCTGGAAGTATTTCCACGAAGATCAGGAACAAGACAAGGTTGCCCACTCTCACCACTTTTATTCAATATAGTTTTGCAAGGTTCAGGCACAGCAATCAGAGAAAAAAAGGAAGTAAAAGGAATCCAAATCGGAAAAGAAGAAGTAAAGCTGTCACTGTTTGCAGATGACATGATACTATACATAAAGAATCCGAAAGATGCTACCAGAAAAGTACTAGACCTAATCAATGAATCGGGTAAAGTTGCGGAATACAAAATTAAGGCACAGAAATCTCTTGCATTACTATACACTAACGATGAAAAATCTGAAAGTGAAATCAAGAAAGTACTCCCATTTACCACTGCCACAAAAAGAATAAAATATCTAGGAAGAAACCTACCTAAGGAGACAAAAGACCTGTATGCAGAAAATTGTAAGACACTGATGAAAGAAATTAAGCATGATACAAATAGAGGGAGAGATATACCATGTTCTTGGATTGGAAGAATCAACATTGAGAAAACGACTCTACTACCCACAGCAATCTACAGATTCAATGCAATCCCTATCAAACTACCACTGGCATTTCTCACAGAACTAGAATAAAACCTTTCACAATTTGTATGGAAACACAGAAGACGCCCAATAGCCAAAGCAATCTTCAGAACGAAAAACGGAGCTGGAGGAATCAGGCTCCCTGACTCCAGACTATACTACAAAGCTACAGTAATCAAGACAGTATGGTACCGGCACAAAAACACAAAGATAGATCAATGCAACAGGATAGAAAGCCCAGAGATAAACCCACGCACATAGGGTCACCTTATCTTTGATAAACGAGGCAGGAATGTACAGTGGAGAAAGGACAGCCTCTACAGTAAGTGGTGCTGGGAAAACTGGACAGCTACACGGTAAAGTATGAGATTAGATCACTCCCTAACACCATACACAAAAATAAGCTCAAAATGGATTAAAGACCTAAAGGTGAGGCCAGGAACTATCAAACTCTTAGAGGAAAACATAGGCAGAACACTCTAGGACATAAATCACAGCAAGATCCTTTTTGACCCACCTCCTAGAGAACTGGAAATAAAAACAAAAATAAACAAATGGGACCTAATGAAACTTCAGAGCTTTTGCACAGCAAAGGAAACCATAAACAAGACCAAAAGACAACCCTCAGAATGGGAGAAAATATTTGCAAATGAAGCAACTGACAAAGGATTAATTGCCGAAATTTACAAGCAGCTCATGCAGCTCAATGACAAAAAAAAACAAACAACCCAATCCAAAAATGGGCAGAAGACCTAAACAGACATTTCTCCAAAGAAGGTACACAGACTGCCAACAAACACATGAAAGAATGCTCAACATCATGAATCATTAGGGAAATGCAAATCAAAACTACAATGAGATATCATCTCACACCAGTCACAATGGCCATCATCAAAAACTCTACACACACTAAATGCTGGACAGGGTGTGGAGAAAACGGAACACTCCTGCCCTGCTGGTGGCAATGTGAATTGGTACAGCCACTATGGAGAACAGTAGGGAGGTTCCTTAAAAAACTACAAATAGAACTACCATATGACCCAGCAATCCCACTACTGGGCATATACCCTGAGAAAACCATAATTCAAAAAGAGTCATGTACCAAAATGTTCATTGCAGCTCTATTTACAATAGCCCGGAGATGGAAACAACCTAAGTGCCCATCATCGGATGAATGGATAAAGAAGATGTGGCACATATATACAATGGAATATTACTCAGCCATAAAAAGAAACGAAATTGAGCTACCTGTAATGAGGTGGATAGACCTAGAGTCTGTCATACAGAGTGAAGTAAGTCAGAAAGAGAAAGACAAATACCGTATGCTAACACATATCTATGGAATTTAAGAAAAAAAAAATGTCCTGAAGAACCTAGGGGTAAGGCAGGAATAAAGACGCACACCTCCTAGAGAACGGACTTGAGGTTATGGGGAGGGGGAAGGGTGAGCTGTGACAGGGCGAGAGAGAGTCATGGACATATACACACTAACAAACGCAGTAAGGTAGATAGCTAGTGGGAAGCAGCCGCATGGCACACGGAGATCAGCTAGGTGCTTTGTGACCGCCTGGAGGGGTGGGAGGGAGGGAGACGCAAGAGGGAAGAGATACGGGAACATCTGTATATGTATAACTGATTCACTTTGTTATAAAGCAGAAACTAGCACACCATTGTAAAGCAATTATACCCCAATAAAGATACGAAAAAAAAAAAAAGAAACAGGAAACATCTCGAATAAACAACGTAACCTTGCACCTAAAGCAATTAGAGAAAGAAGAACAAAAAAACCCCAAAGTTACCAGAAGCAAAGAAATCATAAAAATCAGATCAGAAATACATGAAAAAGAAATGAAGGAAACGATAGCAAAGATCAATAAAACTAAAAGCTGGTTCTTTGAGAAGATAAACAAAATAGATAAACCATTAGCCAGACTCATCAAGAAAAAAAAGGGAGAAGACTCAACTCAATAGAATTAGAAGTGAAAAAGGAGAAGTTACAACTGACACTGCAGAAATACAAAAGATCATGAGAGATTACTACAAGCAACGCTACGCCAATAAAATGGACAACCTGGAAGAAATGGACAAATTCTTAGAAATGCACAACCTGCCAAGACTGAACCTGGAAGAAATAGAAAATATGAACAGACCAATCACAAGCACTGAAATTGAAACTGTGATGAAAAATCTTACAACAAACAAAAGCCCAGGACCAGATGGCTTCACAGGCCAATTCTATCAAACATTTAGAGAAGAGCTAACACCTATCCTTCTCAAACTCTTCCAAAATACGGCCGAGGGACGAACACTCCCAAATTCATTCTACGAGGCCACCATCACCTTGGGACCAAAACCAGACAAGGATGTCACAAAGAAAGAGAACTACAGGCCAATGTCACTGATGAACACACATGCAAAAATCCTCACCAAAATACTAGCAAACAGAATCCAACAGCACATTAAAAGGATCATACACCATGATCAAGGGGGGTTTATTCCAGGAATGCAAGGATCCTTCAATATACGCAAATCAATCAATGTGATAAACCATATTAACAAACTGAAGGAGAAAAACCATACGATCATCTCAATAAATGCAGAGAAAGCTTTTGAGAAAATTGAACACTCATTTATGATAAAAACCCTGCAGAAAGCAGGCTTAGAGAGAACTTTCCTCCACATAATAAAGGCCATATATGACAAACCCACAGCCAACATCCTCCTCAATGGTGAAAAGCTGGAAGTATTTCCACGAAGATCAGGAACAAGACAAGGTTGCCCACTCTCACCACTTTTATTCAATATAGTTTTGCAAGGTTCAGGCACAGCAATCAGAGAAAAAAAGGAAGTAAAAGGAATCCAAATCGGAAAAGAAGAAGTAAAGCTGTCACTGTTTGCAGATGACATGATACTATACATAAAGAATCCGAAAGATGCTACCAGAAAAGTACTAGACCTAATCAATGAATCGGGTAAAGTTGCGGAATACAAAATTAAGGCACAGAAATCTCTTGCATTACTATACACTAACGATGAAAAATCTGAAAGTGAAATCAAGAAAGTACTCCCATTTACCACTGCCACAAAAAGAATAAAATATCTAGGAAGAAACCTACCTAAGGAGACAAAAGACCTGTATGCAGAAAATTGTAAGACACTGATGAAAGAAATTAAGCATGATACAAATAGAGGGAGAGATATACCATGTTCTTGGATTGGAAGAATCAACATTGAGAAAACGACTCTACTACCCACAGCAATCTACAGATTCAATGCAATCCCTATCAAACTACCACTGGCATTTCTCACAGAACTAGAATAAAACCTTTCACAATTTGTATGGAAACACAGAAGACGCCCAATAGCCAAAGCAATCTTCAGAACGAAAAACGGAGCTGGAGGAATCAGGCTCCCTGACTCCAGACTATACTACAAAGCTACAGTAATCAAGACAGTATGGTACCGGCACAAAAACACAAAGATAGATCAATGCAACAGGATAGAAAGCCCAGAGATAAACCCACGCACATAGGGTCACCTTATCTTTGATAAACGAGGCAGGAATGTACAGTGGAGAAAGGACAGCCTCTACAGTAAGTGGTGCTGGGAAAACTGGACAGCTACACGGTAAAGTATGAGATTAGATCACTCCCTAACACCATACACAAAAATAAGCTCAAAATGGATTAAAGACCTAAAGGTGAGGCCAGGAACTATCAAACTCTTAGAGGAAAACATAGGCAGAACACTCTAGGACATAAATCACAGCAAGATCCTTTTTGACCCACCTCCTAGAGAACTGGAAATAAAAACAAAAATAAACAAATGGGACCTAATGAAACTTCAGAGCTTTTGCACAGCAAAGGAAACCATAAACAAGACCAAAAGACAACCCTCAGAATGGGAGAAAATATTTGCAAATGAAGCAACTGACAAAGGATTAATTGCCGAAATTTACAAGCAGCTCATGCAGCTCAATGACAAAAAAAACAAACAACCCAATCCAAGAATGGGCAGAAGACCTAAATAGACATTTCTCCAAAGAAGGTACACAGACTGCCAACAAACACATGAAAGAATGCTCAACATCATGAATCATTAGGGAAATGCAAATCAAAACTACAATGAGATATCATCTCACACCAGTCACAATGGCCATCATCAAAAACTCTACACACACTAAATGCTGGACAGGGTGTGGAGAAAACGGAACACTCCTGCCCTGCTGGTGGCAATGTGAATTGGTACAGCCACTATGGAGAACAGTAGGGAGGTTCCTTAAAAAACTACAAATAGAACTACCATATGACCCAGCAATCCCACTACTGGGCATATACCCTGAGAAAACCATAATTCAAAAAGAGTCATGTACCAAAATGTTCATTGCAGCTCTATTTACAATAGCCCGGAGATGGAAACAACCTAAGTGCCCATCATCGGATGAATGGATAAAGAAGATGTGGCACATATATACAATGGAATATTACTCAGCCATAAAAAGAAACGAAATTGAGCTACCTGTAATGAGGTGGATAGACCTAGAGTCTGTCATACAGAGTGAAGTAAGTCAGAAAGAGAAAGACAAATACCGTATGCTAACACATATCTATGGAATTTAAGAAAAAAAAAATGTCCTGAAGAACCTAGGGGTAAGGCAGGAATAAAGACGCACACCTCCTAGAGAACGGACTTGAGGTTATGGGGAGGGGGAAGGGTGAGCTGTGACAGGGCGAGAGAGAGTCATGGACATATACACACTAACAAACGCAGTAAGGTAGATAGCTAGTGGGAAGCAGCCGCATGGCACACGGAGATCAGCTAGGTGCTTTGTGACCGCCTGGAGGGGTGGGAGGGAGGGAGACGCAAGAGGGAAGAGATACGGGAACATCTGTATATGTATAACTGATTCACTTTGTTATAAAGCAGAAACTAGCACACCATTGTAAAGCAATTATACCCCAATAAAGATACGAAAAAAAAAAAAACAAACAGGAAACATCTCGAATAAACAACGTAACCTTGCACCTAAAGCAATTAGAGAAAGAAGAACAAAAAAACCCCAAAGTTACCAGAAGCAAAGAAATCATAAAAATCAGATCAGAAATACATGAAAAAGAAATGAAGGAAACGATAGCAAAGATCAATAAAACTAAAAGCTGGTTCTTTGAGAAGATAAACAAAATAGATAAACCATTAGCCAGACTCATCAAGAAAAAAAAGGGAGAAGACTCAACTCAATAGAATTAGAAGTGAAAAAGGAGAAGTTACAACTGACACTGCAGAAATACAAAAGATCATGAGAGATTACTACAAGCAACGCTACGCCAATAAAATGGACAACCTGGAAGAAATGGACAAATTCTTAGAAATGCACAACCTGCCAAGACTGAACCTGGAAGAAATAGAAAATATGAACAGACCAATCACAAGCACTGAAATTGAAACTGTGATGAAAAATCTTCCAACAAACAAAAGCCCAGGACCAGATGGCTTCACAGGCCAATTCTATCAAACATTTAGAGAAGAGCTAACACCTATCCTTCTCAAACTCTTCCAAAATACGGCCGAGGGACGAACACTCCCAAATTCATTCTACGAGGCCACCATCACCTTGGGACCAAAACCAGACAAGGATGTCACAAAGAAAGAGAACTACAGGCCAATGTCACTGATGAACACACATGCAAAAATCCTCACCAAAATACTAGCAAACAGAATCCAACAGCACATTAAAAGGATCATACACCATGATCAAGGGGGGTTTATTCCAGGAATGCAAGGATCCTTCAATATACGCAAATCAATCAATGTGATAAACCATATTAACAAACTGAAGGAGAAAAACCATACGATCATCTCAATAAATGCAGAGAAAGCTTTTGAGAAAATTGAACACTCATTTATGATAAAAACCCTGCAGAAAGCAGGCTTAGAGAGAACTTTCCTCCACATAATAAAGGCCATATATGACAAACCCACAGCCAACATCCTCCTCAATGGTGAAAAGCTGGAAGTATTTCCACGAAGATCAGGAACAAGACAAGGTTGCCCACTCTCACCACTTTTATTCAATATAGTTTTGCAAGGTTCAGGCACAGCAATCAGAGAAAAAAAGGAAGTAAAAGGAATCCAAATCGGAAAAGAAGAAGTAAAGCTGTCACTGTTTGCAGATGACATGATACTATACATAAAGAATCCGAAAGATGCTACCAGAAAAGTACTAGACCTAATCAATGAATCGGGTAAAGTTGCGGAATACAAAATTAAGGCACAGAAATCTCTTGCATTACTATACACTAACGATGAAAAATCTGAAAGTGAAATCAAGAAAGTACTCCCATTTACCACTGCCACAAAAAGAATAAAATATCTAGGAAGAAACCTACCTAAGGAGACAAAAGACCTGTATGCAGAAAATTGTAAGACACTGATGAAAGAAATTAAGCATGATACAAATAGAGGGAGAGATATACCATGTTCTTGGATTGGAAGAATCAACATTGAGAAAACGACTCTACTACCCACAGCAATCTACAGATTCAATGCAATCCCTATCAAACTACCACTGGCATTTCTCACAGAACTAGAATAAAACCTTTCACAATTTGTATGGAAACACAGAAGACGCCCAATAGCCAAAGCAATCTTCAGAACGAAAAACGGAGCTGGAGGAATCAGGCTCCCTGACTCCAGACTATACTACAAAGCTACAGTAATCAAGACAGTATGGTACCGGCACAAAAACACAAAGATAGATCAATGCAACAGGATAGAAAGCCCAGAGATAAACCCACGCACATAGGGTCACCTTATCTTTGATAAACGAGGCAGGAATGTACAGTGGAGAAAGGACAGCCTCTACAGTAAGTGGTGCTGGGAAAACTGGACAGCTACACGGTAAAGTATGAGATTAGATCACTCCCTAACACCATACACAAAAATAAGCTCAAAATGGATTAAAGACCTAAAGGTGAGGCCAGGAACTATCAAACTCTTAGAGGAAAACATAGGCAGAACACTCTAGGACATAAATCACAGCAAGATCCTTTTTGACCCACCTCCTAGAGAACTGGAAATAAAAACAAAAATAAACAAATGGGACCTAATGAAACTTCAGAGCTTTTGCACAGCAAAGGAAACCATAAACAAGACCAAAAGACAACCCTCAGAATGGGAGAAAATATTTGCAAATGAAGCAACTGACAAAGGATTAATTGCCGAAATTTACAAGCAGCTCATGCAGCTCAATGACAAAAAAAACAAACAACCCAATCCAAGAATGGGCAGAAGACCTAAATAGACATTTCTCCAAAGAAGGTACACAGACTGCCAAAAACACATGAAAGAATGCTCAACATCATGAATCATTAGGGAAATGCAAATCAAAACTACAATGAGATATCATCTCACACCAGTCACAATGGCCATCATCAAAAACTCTACACACACTAAATGCTGGACAGGGTGTGGAGAAAACGGAACACTCCTGCCCTGCTGGTGGCAATGTGAATTGGTACAGCCACTATGGAGAACAGTAGGGAGGTTCCTTAAAAAACTACAAATAGAACTACCATATGACCCAGCAATCCCACTACTGGGCATATACCCTGAGAAAACCATAATTCAAAAAGAGTCATGTACCAAAATGTTCATTGCAGCTCTATTTACAATAGCCCGGAGATGGAAACAACCTAAGTGCCCATCATCGGATGAATGGATAAAGAAGATGTGGCACATATATACAATGGAATATTACTCAGCCATAAAAAGAAACGAAATTGAGCTACCTGTAATGAGGTGGATAGACCTAGAGTCTGTCATACAGAGTGAAGTAAGTCAGAAAGAGAAAGACAAATACCGTATGCTAACACATATCTATGGAATTTAAGAAAAAAAAAATGTCCTGAAGAACCTAGGGGTAAGGCAGGAATAAAGACGCACACCTCCTAGAGAACGGACTTGAGGTTATGGGGAGGGGGAAGGGTGAGCTGTGACAGGGCGAGAGAGAGTCATGGACATATACACACTAACAAACGCAGTAAGGTAGATAGCTAGTGGGAAGCAGCCGCATGGCACACGGAGATCAGCTAGGTGCTTTGTGACCGCCTGGAGGGGTGGGAGGGAGGGAGACGCAAGAGGGAAGAGATACGGGAACATCTGTATATGTATAACTGATTCACTTTGTTATAAAGCAGAAACTAGCACACCATTGTAAAGCAATTATACCCCAATAAAGATACGAAAAAAAAAAAAAGAAACAGGAAACATCTCGAATAAACAACGTAACCTTGCACCTAAAGCAATTAGAGAAAGAAGAACAAAAAAACCCCAAAGTTACCAGAAGCAAAGAAATCATAAAAATCAGATCAGAAATACATGAAAAAGAAATGAAGGAAACGATAGCAAAGATCAATAAAACTAAAAGCTGGTTCTTTGAGAAGATAAACAAAATAGATAAACCATTAGCCAGACTCATCAAGAAAAAAAAGGGAGAAGACTCAACTCAATAGAATTAGAAGTGAAAAAGGAGAAGTTACAACTGACACTGCAGAAATACAAAAGATCATGAGAGATTACTACAAGCAACGCTACGCCAATAAAATGGACAACCTGGAAGAAATGGACAAATTCTTAGAAATGCACAACCTGCCAAGACTGAACCTGGAAGAAATAGAAAATATGAACAGACCAATCACAAGCACTGAAATTGAAACTGTGATGAAAAATCTTCCAACAAACAAAAGCCCAGGACCAGATGGCTTCACAGGCCAATTCTATCAAACATTTAGAGAAGAGCTAACACCTATCCTTCTCAAACTCTTCCAAAATACGGCCGAGGGACGAACACTCCCAAATTCATTCTACGAGGCCACCATCACCTTGGGACCAAAACCAGACAAGGATGTCACAAAGAAAGAGAACTACAGGCCAATGTCACTGATGAACACACATGCAAAAATCCTCACCAAAATACTAGCAAACAGAATCCAACAGCACATTAAAAGGATCATACACCATGATCAAGGGGGGTTTATTCCAGGAATGCAAGGATCCTTCAATATACGCAAATCAATCAATGTGATAAACCATATTAACAAACTGAAGGAGAAAAACCATACGATCATCTCAATAAATGCAGAGAAAGCTTTTGAGAAAATTGAACACTCATTTATGATAAAAACCCTGCAGAAAGCAGGCTTAGAGAGAACTTTCCTCCACATAATAAAGGCCATATATGACAAACCCACAGCCAACATCCTCCTCAATGGTGAAAAGCTGGAAGTATTTCCACGAAGATCAGGAACAAGACAAGGTTGCCCACTCTCACCACTTTTATTCAATATAGTTTTGCAAGGTTCAGGCACAGCAATCAGAGAAAAAAAGGAAGTAAAAGGAATCCAAATCGGAAAAGAAGAAGTAAAGCTGTCACTGTTTGCAGATGACATGATACTATACATAAAGAATCCGAAAGATGCTACCAGAAAAGTACTAGACCTAATCAATGAATCGGGTAAAGTTGCGGAATACAAAATTAAGGCACAGAAATCTCTTGCATTACTATACACTAACGATGAAAAATCTGAAAGTGAAATCAAGAAAGTACTCCCATTTACCACTGCCACAAAAAGAATAAAATATCTAGGAAGAAACCTACCTAAGGAGACAAAAGACCTGTATGCAGAAAATTGTAAGACACTGATGAAAGAAATTAAGCATGATACAAATAGAGGGAGAGATATACCATGTTCTTGGATTGGAAGAATCAACATTGAGAAAACGACTCTACTACCCACAGCAATCTACAGATTCAATGCAATCCCTATCAAACTACCACTGGCATTTCTCGCAGAACTAGAATAAAACCTTTCACAATTTGTATGGAAACACAGAAGACGCCCAATAGCCAAAGCAATCTTCAGAACGAAAAACGGAGCTGGAGGAATCAGGCTCCCTGACTCCAGACTATACTACAAAGCTACAGTAATCAAGACAGTATGGTACCGGCACAAAAACACAAAGATAGATCAATGCAACAGGATAGAAAGCCCAGAGATAAACCCACGCACATAGGGTCACCTTATCTTTGATAAACGAGGCAGGAATGTACAGTGGAGAAAGGACAGCCTCTACAGTAAGTGGTGCTGGGAAAACTGGACAGCTACACGGTAAAGTATGAGATTAGATCACTCCCTAACACCATACACAAAAATAAGCTCAAAATGGATTAAAGACCTAAAGGTGAGGCCAGGAACTATCAAACTCTTAGAGGAAAACATAGGCAGAACACTCTAGGACATAAATCACAGCAAGATCCTTTTTGACCCACCTCCTAGAGAACTGGAAATAAAAACAAAAATAAACAAATGGGACCTAATGAAACTTCAGAGCTTTTGCACAGCAAAGGAAACCATAAACAAGACCAAAAGACAACCCTCAGAATGGGAGAAAATATTTGCAAATGAAGCAACTGACAAAGGATTAATTGCCGAAATTTACAAGCAGCTCATGCAGCTCAATGACAAAAAAAACAAACAACCCAATCCAAGAATGGGCAGAAGACCTAAATAGACATTTCTCCAAAGAAGGTACACAGACTGCCAAAAACACATGAAAGAATGCTCAACATCATGAATCATTAGGGAAATGCAAATCAAAACTACAATGAGATATCATCTCACACCAGTCACAATGGCCATCATCAAAAACTCTACACACACTAAATGCTGGACAGGGTGTGGAGAAAACGGAACACTCCTGCCCTGCTGGTGGCAATGTGAATTGGTACAGCCACTATGGAGAACAGTAGGGAGGTTCCTTAAAAAACTACAAATAGAACTACCATATGACCCAGCAATCCCACTACTGGGCATATACCCTGAGAAAACCATAATTCAAAAAGAGTCATGTACCAAAATGTTCATTGCAGCTCTATTTACAATAGCCCGGAGATGGAAACAACCTAAGTGCCCATCATCGGATGAATGGATAAAGAAGATGTGGCACATATATACAATGGAATATTACTCAGCCATAAAAAGAAACGAAATTGAGCTACCTGTAATGAGGTGGATAGACCTAGAGTCTGTCATACAGAGTGAAGTAAGTCAGAAAGAGAAAGACAAATACCGTATGCTAACACATATCTATGGAATTTAAGAAAAAAAAAATGTCCTGAAGAACCTAGGGGTAAGGCAGGAATAAAGACGCACACCTCCTAGAGAACGGACTTGAGGTTATGGGGAGGGGGAAGGGTGAGCTGTGACAGGGCGAGAGAGAGTCATGGACATATACACACTAACAAACGCAGTAAGGTAGATAGCTAGTGGGAAGCAGCCGCATGGCACACGGAGATCAGCTAGGTGCTTTGTGACCGCCTGGAGGGGTGGGAGGGAGGGAGACGCAAGAGGGAAGAGATACGGGAACATCTGTATATGTATAACTGATTCACTTTGTTATAAAGCAGAAACTAGCACACCATTGTAAAGCAATTATACCCCAATAAAGATACGAAAAAAAAAAAAAGAAACAGGAAACATCTCGAATAAACAACGTAACCTTGCACCTAAAGCAATTAGAGAAAGAAGAACAAAAAAACCCCAAAGTTACCAGAAGCAAAGAAATCATAAAAATCAGATCAGAAATACATGAAAAAGAAATGAAGGAAACGATAGCAAAGATCAATAAAACTAAAAGCTGGTTCTTTGAGAAGATAAACAAAATAGATAAACCATTAGCCAGACTCATCAAGAAAAAAAAGGGAGAAGACTCAACTCAATAGAATTAGAAGTGAAAAAGGAGAAGTTACAACTGACACTGCAGAAATACAAAAGATCATGAGAGATTACTACAAGCAACGCTACGCCAATAAAATGGACAACCTGGAAGAAATGGACAAATTCTTAGAAATGCACAACCTGCCAAGACTGAACCTGGAAGAAATAGAAAATATGAACAGACCAATCACAAGCACTGAAATTGAAACTGTGATGAAAAATCTTCCAACAAACAAAAGCCCAGGACCAGATGGCTTCACAGGCCAATTCTATCAAACATTTAGAGAAGAGCTAACACCTATCCTTCTCAAACTCTTCCAAAATACGGCCGAGGGACGAACACTCCCAAATTCATTCTACGAGGCCACCATCACCTTGGGACCAAAACCAGACAAGGATGTCACAAAGAAAGAGAACTACAGGCCAATGTCACTGATGAACACACATGCAAAAATCCTCACCAAAATACTAGCAAACAGAATCCAACAGCACATTAAAAGGATCATACACCATGATCAAGGGGGGTTTATTCCAGGAATGCAAGGATCCTTCAATATACGCAAATCAATCAATGTGATAAACCATATTAACAAACTGAAGGAGAAAAACCATACGATCATCTCAATAAATGCAGAGAAAGCTTTTGAGAAAATTGAACACTCATTTATGATAAAAACCCTGCAGAAAGCAGGCTTAGAGAGAACTTTCCTCCACATAATAAAGGCCATATATGACAAACCCACAGCCAACATCCTCCTCAATGGTGAAAAGCTGGAAGTATTTCCACGAAGATCAGGAACAAGACAAGGTTGCCCACTCTCACCACTTTTATTCAATATAGTTTTGCAAGGTTCAGGCACAGCAATCAGAGAAAAAAAGGAAGTAAAAGGAATCCAAATCGGAAAAGAAGAAGTAAAGCTGTCACTGTTTGCAGATGACATGATACTATACATAAAGAATCCGAAAGATGCTACCAGAAAAGTACTAGACCTAATCAATGAATCGGGTAAAGTTGCGGAATACAAAATTAAGGCACAGAAATCTCTTGCATTACTATACACTAACGATGAAAAATCTGAAAGTGAAATCAAGAAAGTACTCCCATTTACCACTGCCACAAAAAGAATAAAATATCTAGGAAGAAACCTACCTAAGGAGACAAAAGACCTGTATGCAGAAAATTGTAAGACACTGATGAAAGAAATTAAGCATGATACAAATAGAGGGAGAGATATACCATGTTCTTGGATTGGAAGAATCAACATTGAGAAAACGACTCTACTACCCACAGCAATCTACAGATTCAATGCAATCCCTATCAAACTACCACTGGCATTTCTCGCAGAACTAGAATAAAACCTTTCACAATTTGTATGGAAACACAGAAGACGCCCAATAGCCAAAGCAATCTTCAGAACGAAAAACGGAGCTGGAGGAATCAGGCTCCCTGACTCCAGACTATACTACAAAGCTACAGTAATCAAGACAGTATGGTACCGGCACAAAAACACAAAGATAGATCAATGCAACAGGATAGAAAGCCCAGAGATAAACCCACGCACATAGGGTCACCTTATCTTTGATAAACGAGGCAGGAATGTACAGTGGAGAAAGGACAGCCTCTACAGTAAGTGGTGCTGGGAAAACTGGACAGCTACACGGTAAAGTATGAGATTAGATCACTCCCTAACACCATACACAAAAATAAGCTCAAAATGGATTAAAGACCTAAAGGTGAGGCCAGGAACTATCAAACTCTTAGAGGAAAACATAGGCAGAACACTCTAGGACATAAATCACAGCAAGATCCTTTTTGACCCACCTCCTAGAGAACTGGAAATAAAAACAAAAATAAACAAATGGGACCTAATGAAACTTCAGAGCTTTTGCACAGCAAAGGAAACCATAAACAAGACCAAAAGACAACCCTCAGAATGGGAGAAAATATTTGCAAATGAAGCAACTGACAAAGGATTAATTGCCGAAATTTACAAGCAGCTCATGCAGCTCAATGACAAAAAAAACAAACAACCCAATCCAAGAATGGGCAGAAGACCTAAATAGACATTTCTCCAAAGAAGGTACACAGACTGCCAAAAACACATGAAAGAATGCTCAACATCATGAATCATTAGGGAAATGCAAATCAAAACTACAATGAGATATCATCTCACACCAGTCACAATGGCCATCATCAAAAACTCTACACACACTAAATGCTGGACAGGGTGTGGAGAAAACGGAACACTCCTGCCCTGCTGGTGGCAATGTGAATTGGTACAGCCACTATGGAGAACAGTAGGGAGGTTCCTTAAAAAACTACAAATAGAACTACCATATGACCCAGCAATCCCACTACTGGGCATATACCCTGAGAAAACCATAATTCAAAAAGAGTCATGTACCAAAATGTTCATTGCAGCTCTATTTACAATAGCCCGGAGATGGAAACAACCTAAGTGCCCATCATCGGATGAATGGATAAAGAAGATGTGGCACATATATACAATGGAATATTACTCAGCCATAAAAAGAAACGAAATTGAGCTACCTGTAATGAGGTGGATAGACCTAGAGTCTGTCATACAGAGTGAAGTAAGTCAGAAAGAGAAAGACAAATACCGTGTGCTAACACATATCTATGGAATTTAAGAAAAAAAAAATGTCCTGAAGAACCTAGGGGTAAGGCAGGAATAAAGACGCACACCTCCTAGAGAACGGACTTGAGGTTATGGGGAGGGGGAAGGGTGAGCTGTGACAGGGCGAGAGAGAGTCATGGACATATACACACTAACAAACGCAGTAAGGTAGATAGCTAGTGGGAAGCAGCCGCATGGCACAGGGAGATCAGCTAGGTGCTTTGTGACCGCCTGGAGGGGTGGCAGGGGGGGAGACGCAAGAGGGAAGAGATACGGGAACATCTGTATATGTATAACTGATTCACTTTGTTATAAAGCAGAAACTAGCACACCATTGTAAAGCAATTATACCCCAATAAACATACGAAAAAAAAAAAAAGAAACAGGAAACATCTCGAATAAACAACCTAACCTTGCACCTAAAGCAATTAGAGAAAGAAGAACAAAAAAACCCCAAAGTTACCAGAAGCAAAGAAATCATAAAAATCAGATCAGAAATACATGAAAAAGAAATGAAGGAAACGATAGCAAAGATCAATAAAACTAAAAGCTGGTTCTTTGAGAAGATAAACAAAATAGATAAACCATTAGCCAGACTCATCAAGAAAAAAAGGGAGAAGACTCAACTCAATAGAATTAGAAGTGAAAAAGGAGAAGTTACAACTGACACTGCAGAAATACAAAAGATCATGAGAGATTACTACAAGCAACTCTACGCCAATAAAATGGACAACCTGGAAGAAATGGACAAATTCTTAGAAATGCACAACCTGCCAAGACTGAACCAGGAAGAAATAGAAAATATGAACAGACCAATCACAAGCACTGAAATTGAAACTGTGATGAAAAATCTTCCAACAAACAAAAGCCCAGGACCAGATGGCTTCACAGGCCAATTCTATCAAACATTTAGAGAAGAGCTAACACCTATCCTTCTCAAACTCTTCCAAAATACGGCCGAGGGACGAACACTCCCAAATTCATTCTACGAGGCCACCATCACCTTGGTACCAAAACCAGACAAGGATGTCACAAAGAAAGAAAACTACAGGCCAATGTCACTGATGAACACACATGCAAAAATCCTCACCAAAATACTAGCAAACAGAATCCAACAGCACATTAAAAGGATCATACACCATGATCAAGGGGGGTTTATTCCAGGAATGCAAGGATCCTTCAATATACGCAAATCAATCAATGTGATAAACCATATTAACAAACTGAAGGAGAAAAACCATACGATCATCTCAATAAATGCAGAGAAAGCTTTTGAAAAAATTGAACACTCATTTATGATAAAAACCCTGCAGAAAGCAGGCTTAGAGAGAACTTTCCTCCACATAATAAAGGCCATATATGACAAACCCACAGCCAACATCCTCCTCAATGGTGAAAAGCTGGAAGTATTTCCACGAAGATCAGGAACAAGACAAGGTTGCCCACTCTCACCACTTTTATTCAATATAGTTTTGCAAGGTTCAGGCACAGCAATCAGAGAAAAAAAGGAAGTAAAAGGAATCCAAATCGGAAAAGAAGAAGTAAAGCTGTCACTGTTTGCAGATGACATGATACTATACATAAAGAATCCGAAAGATGCTACCAGAAAAGTACTAGACCTAATCAATGAATCGGGTAAAGTTGCGGAATACAAAATTAAGGCACAGAAATCTCTTGCATTACTATACACTAACGATGAAAAATCTGAAAGTGAAATCAAGAAAGTACTCCCATTTACCACTGCCACAAAAAGAATAAAATATCTAGGAAGAAACCTACCTAAGGAGACAAAAGACCTGTATGCAGAAAATTGTAAGACACTGATGAAAGAAATTAAGCATGATACAAATAGAGGGAGAGATATACCATGTTCTTGGATTGGAAGAATCAACATTGAGAAAACGACTCTACTACCCACAGCAATCTACAGATTCAATGCAATCCCTATCAAACTACCACTGGCATTTCTCACAGAACTAGAATAAAACCTTTCACAATTTGTATGGAAACACAGAAGACGCCCAATAGCCAAAGCAATCTTCAGAACGAAAAACGGAGCTGGAGGAATCAGGCTCCCTGACTCCAGACTATACTACAAAGCTACAGTAATCAAGACAGTATGGTACCGGCACAAAAACACAAAGATAGATCAATGCAACAGGATAGAAAGCCCAGAGATAAACCCACGCACATAGGGTCACCTTATCTTTGATAAACGAGGCAGGAATGTACAGTGGAGAAAGGACAGCCTCTACAGTAAGTGGTGCTGGGAAAACTGGACAGCTACACGGTAAAGTATGAGATTAGATCACTCCCTAACACCATACACAAAAATAAGCTCAAAATGGATTAAAGACCTAAAGGTGAGGCCAGGAACTATCAAACTCTTAGAGGAAAACATAGGCAGAACACTCTAGGACATAAATCACAGCAAGATCCTTTTTGACCCACCTCCTAGAGAACTGGAAATAAAAACAAAAATAAACAAATGGGACCTAATGAAACTTCAGAGCTTTTGCACAGCAAAGGAAACCATAAACAAGACCAAAAGACAACCCTCAGAATGGGAGAAAATATTTGCAAATGAAGCAACTGACAAAGGATTAGTTGCCGAAATTTACAAGCAGCTCATGCAGCTCAAGGACAAAAAAAACAAACAACCCAATCCAAAAATGGGCAGAAGACCTAAACAGACATTTCTCCAAAGAAGGTACACAGACTGCCAACAAACACATGAAAGAATGCTCAACATCATGAATCATTAGGGAAATGCAAATCAAAACTACAATGAGATATCATCTCACACCAGTCACAATGGCCATCATCAAAAACTCTACACACACTAAATGCTGGACAGGGTGTGGAGAAAACGGAACACTCCTGCCCTGCTGGTGGCAATGTGAATTGGTACAGCCACTATGGAGAACAGTAGGGAGGTTCCTTAAAAAACTACAAATAGAACTACCATATGACCCAGCAATCCCACTACTGGGCATATACCCTGAGAAAACCATAATTCAAAAAGAGTCATGTACCAAAATGTTCATTGCAGCTCTATTTACAATAGCCCGGAGATGGAAACAACCTAAGTGCCCATCATCGGATGAATGGATAAAGAAGATGTGGCACATATATACAATGGAATATTACTCAGCCATAAAAAGAAACGAAATTGAGCTACCTGTAATGAGGTGGATAGACCTAGAGTCTGTCATACAGAGTGAAGTAAGTCAGAAAGAGAAAGACAAATACCGTGTGCTAACACATATCTATGGAATTTAAGAAAAAAAAAATGTCCTGAAGAACCTAGGGGTAAGGCAGGAATAAAGACGCACACCTCCTAGAGAACGGACTTGAGGTTATGGGGAGGGGGAAGGGTGAGCTGTGACAGGGCGAGAGAGAGTCATGGACATATACACACTAACAAACGCAGTAAGGTAGATAGCTAGTGGGAAGCAGCCGCATGGCACAGGGAGATCAGCTAGGTGCTTTGTGACCGCCTGGCGGGGTGGCAGGGGGGGAGACGCAAGAGGGAAGAGATACGGGAACATCTGTATATGTATAACTGATTCACTTTGTTATAAAGCAGAAACTAGCACACCATTGTAAAGCAATTATACCCCAATAAAGATACGAAAAAAAAAAAGAAACAGGAAACATCTCGAATAAACAACGTAACCTTGCACCTAAAGCAATTAGAGAAAGAAGAACAAAAAAACCCCAAAGTTACCAGAAGCAAAGAAATCATAAAAATCAGATCAGAAATACATGAAAAAGAAATGAAGGAAACGATAGCAAAGATCAATAAAACTAAAAGCTGGTTCTTTGAGAAGATAAACAAAATAGATAAACCATTAGCCAGACTCATCAAGAAAAAAAGGGAGAAGACTCAACTCAATAGAATTAGAAGTGAAAAAGGAGAAGTTACAACTGACACTGCAGAAATACAAAAGATCATGAGAGATTACTACAAGCAACGCTACGCCAATAAAATGGACAACCTGGAAGAAATGGACAAATTCTTAGAAATGCACAACCTGCCAAGACTGAACCTGGAAGAAATAGAAAATATGAACAGACCAATCACAAGCACTGAAATTGAAACTGTGATGAAAAATCTTACAACAAACAAAAGCCCAGGACCAGATGGCTTCACAGGCCAATTCTATCAAACATTTAGAGAAGAGCTAACACCTATCCTTCTCAAACTCTTCCAAAATACGGCCGAGGGACGAACACTCCCAAATTCATTCTACGAGGCCACCATCACCTTGGGACCAAAACCAGACAAGGATGTCACAAAGAAAGAGAACTACAGGCCAATGTCACTGATGAACACACATGCAAAAATCCTCACCAAAATACTAGCAAACAGAATCCAACAGCACATTAAAAGGATCATACACCATGATCAAGGGGGGTTTATTCCAGGAATGCAAGGATCCTTCAATATACGCAAATCAATCAATGTGATAAACCATATTAACAAACTGAAGGAGAAAAACCATACGATCATCTCAATAAATGCAGAGAAAGCTTTTGAGAAAATTGAACACTCATTTATGATAAAAACCCTGCAGAAAGTAGGCTTAGAGAGAACTTTCCTCCACATAATAAAGGCCATATATGACAAACCCACAGCCAACATCCTCCTCAATGGTGAAAAGCTGGAAGTATTTCCACGAAGATCAGGAACAAGACAAGGTTGCCCACTCTCACCACTTTTATTCAATATAGTTTTGCAAGGTTCAGGCACAGCAATCAGAGAAAAAAAGGAAGTAAAAGGAATCCAAATCGGAAAAGAAGAAGTAAAGCTGTCACTGTTTGCAGATGACATGATACTATACATAAAGAATCCGAAAGATGCTACCAGAAAAGTACTAGACCTAATCAATGAATCGGGTAAAGTTGCGGAATACAAAATTAAGGCACAGAAATCTCTTGCATTACTATACACTAACGATGAAAAATCTGAAAGTGAAATCAAGAAAGTACTCCCATTTACCACTGCCACAAAAAGAATAAAATATCTAGGAAGAAACCTACCTAAGGAGACAAAAGACCTGTATGCAGAAAATTGTAAGACACTGATGAAAGAAATTAAGCATGATACAAATAGAGGGAGAGATATACCATGTTCTTGGATTGGAAGAATCAACATTGAGAAAACGACTCTACTACCCACAGCAATCTACAGATTCAATGCAATCCCTATCAAACTACCACTGGCATTTCTCGCAGAACTAGAATAAAACCTTTCACAATTTGTATGGAAACACAGAAGACGCCCAATAGCCAAAGCAATCTTCAGAACGAAAAACGGAGCTGGAGGAATCAGGCTCCCTGACTCCAGACTATACTACAAAGCTACAGTAATCAAGACAGTATGGTACCGGCACAAAAACACAAAGATAGATCAATGCAACAGGATAGAAAGCCCAGAGATAAACCCACGCACATAGGGTCACCTTATCTTTGATAAACGAGGCAGGAATGTACAGTGGAGAAAGGACAGCCTCTACAGTAAGTGGTGCTGGGAAAACTGGACAGCTACACGGTAAAGTATGAGATTAGATCACTCCCTAACACCATACACAAAAATAAGCTCAAAATGGATTAAAGACCTAAAGGTGAGGCCAGGAACTATCAAACTCTTAGAGGAAAACATAGGCAGAACACTCTAGGACATAAATCACAGCAAGATCCTTTTTGACCCACCTCCTAGAGAACTGGAAATAAAAACAAAAATAAACAAATGGGACCTAATGAAACTTCAGAGCTTTTGCACAGCAAAGGAAACCATAAACAAGACCAAAAGACAACCCTCAGAATGGGAGAAAATATTTGCAAATGAAGCAACTGACAAAGGATTAATTGCCGAAATTTACAAGCAGCTCATGCAGCTCAATGACAAAAAAAACAAACAACCCAATCCAAGAATGGGCAGAAGACCTAAATAGACATTTCTCCAAAGAAGGTACACAGACTGCCAAAAACACATGAAAGAATGCTCAACATCATGAATCATTAGGGAAATGCAAATCAAAACTACAATGAGATATCATCTCACACCAGTCACAATGGCCATCATCAAAAACTCTACACACACTAAATGCTGGACAGGGTGTGGAGAAAACGGAACACTCCTGCCCTGCTGGTGGCAATGTGAATTGGTACAGCCACTATGGAGAACAGTAGGGAGGTTCCTTAAAAAACTACAAATAGAACTACCATATGACCCAGCAATCCCACTACTGGGCATATACCCTGAGAAAACCATAATTCAAAAAGAGTCATGTACCAAAATGTTCATTGCAGCTCTATTTACAATAGCCCGGAGATGGAAACAACCTAAGTGCCCATCATCGGATGAATGGATAAAGAAGATGTGGCACATATATACAATGGAATATTACTCAGCCATAAAAAGAAACGAAATTGAGCTACCTGTAATGAGGTGGATAGACCTAGAGTCTGTCATACAGAGTGAAGTAAGTCAGAAAGAGAAAGACAAATACCGTATGCTAACACATATCTATGGAATTTAAGAAAAAAAAAATGTCCTGAAGAACCTAGGGGTAAGGCAGGAATAAAGACGCACACCTCCTAGAGAACGGACTTGAGGTTATGGGGAGGGGGAAGGGTGAGCTGTGACAGGGCGAGAGAGAGTCATGGACATATACACACTAACAAACGCAGTAAGGTAGATAGCTAGTGGGAAGCAGCCGCATGGCACACGGAGATCAGCTAGGTGCTTTGTGACCGCCTGGAGGGGTGGGAGGGAGGGAGACGCAAGAGGGAAGAGATACGGGAACATCTGTATATGTATAACTGATTCACTTTGTTATAAAGCAGAAACTAGCACACCATTGTAAAGCAATTATACCCCAATAAAGATACGAAAAAAAAAAAAAGAAACAGGAAACATCTCGAATAAACAACGTAACCTTGCACCTAAAGCAATTAGAGAAAGAAGAACAAAAAAACCCCAAAGTTACCAGAAGCAAAGAAATCATAAAAATCAGATCAGAAATACATGAAAAAGAAATGAAGGAAACGATAGCAAAGATCAATAAAACTAAAAGCTGGTTCTTTGAGAAGATAAACAAAATAGATAAACCATTAGCCAGACTCATCAAGAAAAAAAAGGGAGAAGACTCAACTCAATAGAATTAGAAGTGAAAAAGGAGAAGTTACAACTGACACTGCAGAAATACAAAAGATCATGAGAGATTACTACAAGCAACGCTACGCCAATAAAATGGACAACCTGGAAGAAATGGACAAATTCTTAGAAATGCACAACCTGCCAAGACTGAACCTGGAAGAAATAGAAAATATGAACAGACCAATCACAAGCACTGAAATTGAAACTGTGATGAAAAATCTTACAACAAACAAAAGCCCAGGACCAGATGGCTTCACAGGCCAATTCTATCAAACATTTAGAGAAGAGCTAACACCTATCCTTCTCAAACTCTTCCAAAATACGGCCGAGGGACGAACACTCCCAAATTCATTCTACGAGGCCACCATCACCTTGGGACCAAAACCAGACAAGGATGTCACAAAGAAAGAAAACTACAGGCCAATGTCACTGATGAACACACATGCAAAAATCCTCACCAAAATACTAGCAAACAGAATCCAACAGCACATTAAAAGGATCATACACCATGATCAAGGGGGGTTTATTCCAGGAATGCAAGGATCCTTCAATATACGCAAATCAATCAATGTGATAAACCATATTAACAAACTGAAGGAGAAAAACCATACGATCATCTCAATAAATGCAGAGAAAGCTTTTGAGAAAATTGAACACTCATTTATGATAAAAACCCTGCAGAAAGTAGGCTTAGAGAGAACTTTCCTCCACATAATAAAGGCCATATATGACAAACCCACAGCCAACATCCTCCTCAATGGTGAAAAGCTGGAAGTATTTCCACGAAGATCAGGAACAAGACAAGGTTGCCCACTCTCACCACTTTTATTCAATATAGTTTTGCAAGGTTCAGGCACAGCAATCAGAGAAAAAAAGGAAGTAAAAGGAATCCAAATCGGAAAAGAAGAAGTAAAGCTGTCACTGTTTGCAGATGACATGATACTATACATAAAGAATCCGAAAGATGCTACCAGAAAAGTACTAGACCTAATCAATGAATCGGGTAAAGTTGCGGAATACAAAATTAAGGCACAGAAATCTCTTGCATTACTATACACTAACGATGAAAAATCTGAAAGTGAAATCAAGAAAGTACTCCCATTTACCACTGCCACAAAAAGAATAAAATATCTAGGAAGAAACCTACCTAAGGAGACAAAAGACCTGTATGCAGAAAATTGTAAGACACTGATGAAAGAAATTAAGCATGATACAAATAGAGGGAGAGATATACCATGTTCTTGGATTGGAAGAATCAACATTGAGAAAACGACTCTACTACCCACAGCAATCTACAGATTCAATGCAATCCCTATCAAACTACCACTGGCATTTCTCACAGAACTAGAATAAAACCTTTCACAATTTGTATGGAAACACAGAAGACGCCCAATAGCCAAAGCAATCTTCAGAACGAAAAACGGAGCTGGAGGAATCAGGCTCCCTGACTCCAGACTATACTACAAAGCTACAGTAATCAAGACAGTATGGTACCGGCACAAAAACACAAAGATAGATCAATGCAACAGGATAGAAAGCCCAGAGATAAACCCACGCACATAGGGTCACCTTATCTTTGATAAACGAGGCAGGAATGTACAGTGGAGAAAGGACAGCCTCTACAGTAAGTGGTGCTGGGAAAACTGGACAGCTACACGGTAAAGTATGAGATTAGATCACTCCCTAACACCATACACAAAAATAAGCTCAAAATGGATTAAAGACCTAAAGGTGAGGCCAGGAACTATCAAACTCTTAGAGGAAAACATAGGCAGAACACTCTAGGACATAAATCACAGCAAGATCCTTTTTGACCCACCTCCTAGAGAACTGGAAATAAAAACAAAAATAAACAAATGGGACCTAATGAAACTTCAGAGCTTTTGCACAGCAAAGGAAACCATAAACAAGACCAAAAGACAACCCTCAGAATGGGAGAAAATATTTGCAAATGAAGCAACTGACAAAGGATTAATTGCCGAAATTTACAAGCAGCTCATGCAGCTCAATGACAAAAAAAACAAACAACCCAATCCAAAAATGGGCAGAAGACCTAAACAGACATTTCTCCAAAGAAGGTACACAGACTGCCAACAAACACATGAAAGAATGCTCAACATCATGAATCATTAGGGAAATGCAAATCAAAACTACAATGAGATATCATCTCACACCAGTCACAATGGCCATCATCAAAAACTCTACACACACTAAATGCTGGACAGGGTGTGGAGAAAACGGAACACTCCTGCCCTGCTGGTGGCAATGTGAATTGGTACAGCCACTATGGAGAACAGTAGGGAGGTTCCTTAAAAAACTACAGATAGAACTACCATATGACCCAGCAATCCCACTACTGGGCATATACCCTGAGAAAACCATAATTCAAAAAGAGTCATGTACCAAAATGTTCATTGCAGCTCTATTTACAATAGCCCGGAGATGGAAACAACCTAAGTGCCCATCATCGGATGAATGGATAAAGAAGATGTGGCACATATATACAATGGAATATTACTCAGCCATAAAAAGAAACGAAATTGAGCTACCTGTAATGAGGTGGATAGACCTAGAGTCTGTCATACAGAGTGAAGTAAGTCAGAAAGAGAAAGACAAATACCGTGTGCTAACACATATCTATGGAATTTAAGAAAAAAAAAATGTCCTGAAGAACCTAGGGGTAAGGCAGGAATAAAGACGCACACCTCCTAGAGAACGGACTTGAGGTTATGGGGAGGGGGAAGGGTGAGCTGTGACAGGGCGAGAGAGAGTCATGGACATATACACACTAACAAACGCAGTAAGGTAGATAGCTAGTGGGAAGCAGCCGCATGGCACAGGGAGATCAGCTAGGTGCTTTGTGACCGCCTGGCGGGGTGGCAGGGGGGGAGACGCAAGAGGGAAGAGATACGGGAACATCTGTATATGTATAACTGATTCACTTTGTTATAAAGCAGAAACTAGCACACCATTGTAAAGCAATTATACCCCAATAAAGATACGAAAACAAAAAAAAAGAAACAGGAAACATCTCGAATAAACAACCTAACCTTGCACCTAAAGCAATTAGAGAAAGAAGAACAAAAAAACCCCAAAGTTACCAGAAGCAAAGAAGTCATAAAAATCGGATCAGAAATACATGAAAAAGAAATGAAGGAAACGATAGCAAAGATCAATAAAACTAAAAGCTGGTTCTTTGAGAAGATAAACAAAATAGATAAACCATTAGCCAGACTCATCAAGAAAAAAAGGGAGAAGACTCAACTCAATAGAATTAGAAGTGAAAAAGGAGAAGTTACAACTGACACTGCAGAAATACAAAAGATCATGAGAGATTACTACAAGCAACTCTACGCCAATAAAATGGACAACCTGGAAGAAATGGACAAATTCTTAGAAATGCACAACCTGCCAAGACTGAACCAGGAAGAAATAGAAAATATGAACAGACCAATCACAAGCACTGAAATTGAAACTGTGATGAAAAATCTTCCAACAAACAAAAGCCCAGGACCAGATGGCTTCACAGGCCAATTCTATCAAACATTTAGAGAAGAGCTAACACCTATCCTTCTCAAACTCTTCCAAAATACGGCCGAGGGACGAACACTCCCAAATTCATTCTACGAGGCCACCATCACCTTGGTACCAAAACCAGACAAGGATGTCACAAAGAAAGAAAACTACAGGCCAATGTCACTGATGAACACACATGCAAAAATCCTCACCAAAATACTAGCAAACAGAATCCAACAGCACATTAAAAGGATCATACACCATGATCAAGGGGGGTTTATTCCAGGAATGCAAGGATCCTTCAATATACGCAAATCAATCAATGTGATAAACCATATTAACAAACTGAAGGAGAAAAACCATACGATCATCTCAATAAATGCAGAGAAAGCTTTTGAAAAAATTGAACACTCATTTATGATAAAAACCCTGCAGAAAGTAGGCTTAGAGAGAACTTTCCTCCACATAATAAAGGCCATATATGACAAACCCACAGCCAACATCCTCCTCAATGGTGAAAAGCTGGAAGTATTTCCACGAAGATCAGGAACAAGACAAGGTTGCCCACTCTCACCACTTTTATTCAATATAGTTTTGCAAGGTTCAGGCACAGCAATCAGAGAAAAAAAGGAAGTAAAAGGAATCCAAATCGGAAAAGAAGAAGTAAAGCTGTCACTGTTTGCAGATGACATGATACTATACATAAAGAATCCGAAAGATGCTACCAGAAAAGTACTAGACCTAATCAATGAATCGGGTAAAGTTGCGGAATACAAAATTAAGGCACAGAAATCTCTTGCATTACTATACACTAACGATGAAAAATCTGAAAGTGAAATCAAGAAAGTACTCCCATTTACCACTGCCACAAAAAGAATAAAATATCTAGGAAGAAACCTACCTAAGGAGACAAAAGACCTGTATGCAGAAAATTGTAAGACACTGATGAAAGAAATTAAGCATGATACAAATAGAGGGAGAGATATACCATGTTCTTGGATTGGAAGAATCAACATTGAGAAAACGACTCTACTACCCACAGCAATCTACAGATTCAATGCAATCCCTATCAAACTACCACTGGCATTTCTCACAGAACTAGAATAAAACCTTTCACAATTTGTATGGAAACACAGAAGACGCCCAATAGCCAAAGCAATCTTCAGAACGAAAAACGGAGCTGGAGGAATCAGGCTCCCTGACTCCAGACTATACTACAAAGCTACAGTAATCAAGACAGTATGGTACCGGCACAAAAACACAAAGATAGATCAATGCAACAGGATAGAAAGCCCAGAGATAAACCCACGCACATAGGGTCACCTTATCTTTGATAAACGAGGCAGGAATGTACAGTGGAGAAAGGACAGCCTCTACAGTAAGTGGTGCTGGGAAAACTGGACAGCTACACGGTAAAGTATGAGATTAGATCACTCCCTAACACCATACACAAAAATAAGCTCAAAATGGATTAAAGACCTAAAGGTGAGGCCAGGAACTATCAAACTCTTAGAGGAAAACATAGGCAGAACACTCTAGGACATAAATCACAGCAAGATCCTTTTTGACCCACCTCCTAGAGAACTGGAAATAAAAACAAAAATAAACAAATGGGACCTAATGAAACTTCAGAGCTTTTGCACAGCAAAGGAAACCATAAACAAGACCAAAAGACAACCCTCAGAATGGGAGAAAATATTTGCAAATGAAGCAACTGACAAAGGATTAATTGCCGAAATTTACAAGCAGCTCATGCAGCTCAAGGACAAAAAAAACAAACAACCCAATCCAAAAATGGGCAGAAGACCTAAACAGACATTTCTCCAAAGAAGGTACACAGACTGCCAACAAACACATGAAAGAATGCTCAACATCATGAATCATTAGGGAAATGCAAATCAAAACTACAATGAGATATCATCTCACACCAGTCACAATGGCCATCATCAAAAACTCTACACACACTAAATGCTGGACAGGGTGTGGAGAAAACGGAACACTCCTGCCCTGCTGGTGGCAATGTGAATTGGTACAGCCACTATGGAGAACAGTAGGGAGGTTCCTTAAAAAACTACAGATAGAACTACCATATGACCCAGCAATCCCACTACTGGGCATATACCCTGAGAAAACCATAATTCAAAAAGAGTCATGTACCAAAATGTTCATTGCAGCTCTATTTACAATAGCCCGGAGATGGAAACAACCTAAGTGCCCATCATCGGATGAATGGATAAAGAAGATGTGGCACATATATACAATGGAATATTACTCAGCCATAAAAAGAAACGAAATTGAGCTACCTGTAATGAGGTGGATAGACCTAGAGTCTGTCATACAGAGTGAAGTAAGTCAGAAAGAGAAAGACAAATACCGTGTGCTAACACATATCTATGGAATTTAAGAAAAAAAAAATGTCCTGAAGAACCTAGGGGTAAGGCAGGAATAAAGACGCACACCTCCTAGAGAACGGACTTGAGGTTATGGGGAGGGGGAAGGGTGAGCTGTGACAGGGCGAGAGAGAGTCATGGACATATACACACTAACAAACGCAGTAAGGTAGATAGCTAGTGGGAAGCAGCCGCATGGCACAGGGAGATCAGCTAGGTGCTTTGTGACCGCCTGGCGGGGTGGCAGGGGGGGAGACGCAAGAGGGAAGAGATACGGGAACATCTGTATATGTATAACTGATTCACTTTGTTATAAAGCAGAAACTAGCACACCATTGTAAAGCAATTATACCCCAATAAAGATACGAAAACAAAAAAAAAGAAACAGGAAACATCTCGAATAAACAACCTAACCTTGCACCTAAAGCAATTAGAGAAAGAAGAACAAAAAAACCCCAAAGTTACCAGAAGCAAAGAAGTCATAAAAATCGGATCAGAAATACATGAAAAAGAAATGAAGGAAACGATAGCAAAGATCAATAAAACTAAAAGCTGGTTCTTTGAGAAGATAAACAAAATAGATAAACCATTAGCCAGACTCATCAAGAAAAAAAGGGAGAAGACTCAACTCAATAGAATTAGAAGTGAAAAAGGAGAAGTTACAACTGACACTGCAGAAATACAAAAGATCATGAGAGATTACTACAAGCAACTCTACGCCAATAAAATGGACAACCTGGAAGAAATGGACAAATTCTTAGAAATGCACAACCTGCCAAGACTGAACCAGGAAGAAATAGAAAATATGAACAGACCAATCACAAGCACTGAAATTGAAACTGTGATGAAAAATCTTCCAACAAACAAAAGCCCAGGACCAGATGGCTTCACAGGCCAATTCTATCAAACATTTAGAGAAGAGCTAACACCTATCCTTCTCAAACTCTTCCAAAATACGGCCGAGGGACGAACACTCCCAAATTCATTCTACGAGGCCACCATCACCTTGGTACCAAAACCAGACAAGGATGTCACAAAGAAAGAAAACTACAGGCCAATGTCACTGATGAACACACATGCAAAAATCCTCACCAAAATACTAGCAAACAGAATCCAACAGCACATTAAAAGGATCATACACCATGATCAAGGGGGGTTTATTCCAGGAATGCAAGGATCCTTCAATATACGCAAATCAATCAATGTGATAAACCATATTAACAAACTGAAGGAGAAAAACCATACGATCATCTCAATAAATGCAGAGAAAGCTTTTGAAAAAATTGAACACTCATTTATGATAAAAACCCTGCAGAAAGTAGGCTTAGAGAGAACTTTCCTCCACATAATAAAGGCCATATATGACAAACCCACAGCCAACATCCTCCTCAATGGTGAAAAGCTGGAAGTATTTCCACGAAGATCAGGAACAAGACAAGGTTGCCCACTCTCACCACTTTTATTCAATATAGTTTTGCAAGGTTCAGGCACAGCAATCAGAGAAAAAAAGGAAGTAAAAGGAATCCAAATCGGAAAAGAAGAAGTAAAGCTGTCACTGTTTGCAGATGACATGATACTATACATAAAGAATCCGAAAGATGCTACCAGAAAAGTACTAGACCTAATCAATGAATCGGGTAAAGTTGCGGAATACAAAATTAAGGCACAGAAATCTCTTGCATTACTATACACTAACGATGAAAAATCTGAAAGTGAAATCAAGAAAGTACTCCCATTTACCACTGCCACAAAAAGAATAAAATATCTAGGAAGAAACCTACCTAAGGAGACAAAAGACCTGTATGCAGAAAATTGTAAGACACTGATGAAAGAAATTAAGCATGATACAAATAGAGGGAGAGATATACCATGTTCTTGGATTGGAAGAATCAACATTGAGAAAACGACTCTACTACCCACAGCAATCTACAGATTCAATGCAATCCCTATCAAACTACCACTGGCATTTCTCACAGAACTAGAATAAAACCTTTCACAATTTGTATGGAAACACAGAAGACGCCCAATAGCCAAAGCAATCTTCAGAACGAAAAACGGAGCTGGAGGAATCAGGCTCCCTGACTCCAGACTATACTACAAAGCTACAGTAATCAAGACAGTATGGTACCGGCACAAAAACACAAAGATAGATCAATGCAACAGGATAGAAAGCCCAGAGATAAACCCACGCACATAGGGTCACCTTATCTTTGATAAACGAGGCAGGAATGTACAGTGGAGAAAGGACAGCCTCTACAGTAAGTGGTGCTGGGAAAACTGGACAGCTACACGGTAAAGTATGAGATTAGATCACTCCCTAACACCATACACAAAAATAAGCTCAAAATGGATTAAAGACCTAAAGGTGAGGCCAGGAACTATCAAACTCTTAGAGGAAAACATAGGCAGAACACTCTAGGACATAAATCACAGCAAGATCCTTTTTGACCCACCTCCTAGAGAACTGGAAATAAAAACAAAAATAAACAAATGGGACCTAATGAAACTTCAGAGCTTTTGCACAGCAAAGGAAACCATAAACAAGACCAAAAGACAACCCTCAGAATGGGAGAAAATATTTGCAAATGAAGCAACTGACAAAGGATTAATTGCCGAAATTTACAAGCAGCTCATGCAGCTCAAGGACAAAAAAAACAAACAACCCAATCCAAAAATGGGCAGAAGACCTAAACAGACATTTCTCCAAAGAAGGTACACAGACTGCCAACAAACACATGAAAGAATGCTCAACATCATGAATCATTAGGGAAATGCAAATCAAAACTACAATGAGATATCATCTCACACCAGTCACAATGGCCATCATCAAAAACTCTACACACACTAAATGCTGGACAGGGTGTGGAGAAAACGGAACACTCCTGCCCTGCTGGTGGCAATGTGAATTGGTACAGCCACTATGGAGAACAGTAGGGAGGTTCCTTAAAAAACTACAAATAGAACTACCATATGACCCAGCAATCCCACTACTGGGCATATACCCTGAGAAAACCATAATTCAAAAAGAGTCATGTACCAAAATGTTCATTGCAGCTCTATTTACAATAGCCCGGAGATGGAAACAACCTAAGTGCCCATCATCGGATGAATGGATAAAGAAGATGTGGCACATATATACAATGGAATATTACTCAGCCATAAAAAGAAACGAAATTGAGCTACCTGTAATGAGGTGGATAGACCTAGAGTCTGTCATACAGAGTGAAGTAAGTCAGAAAGAGAAAGACAAATACCGTGTGCTAACACATATCTATGGAATTTAAGAAAAAAAAAATGTCATGAAGAACCTAGGGGTAAGGCAGGAATAAAGACGCACACCTCCTAGAGAACGGACTTGAGGTTATGGGGAGGGGGAAGGGTGAGCTGTGACAGGGCGAGAGAGAGTCATGGACATATACACACTAACAAACGCAGTAAGGTAGATAGCTAGTGGGAAGCAGCCGCATGGCACAGGGAGATCAGCTAGGTGCTTTGTGACCGCCTGGCGGGGTGGCAGGGGGGGAGACGCAAGAGGGAAGAGATACGGGAACATCTGTATATGTATAACTGATTCACTTTGTTATAAAGCAGAAACTAGCACACCATTGTAAAGCAATTATACCCCAATAAAGATACGAAAAAAAAAAAGAAACAGGAAACATCTCGAATAAACAACCTAACCTTGCACCTAAAGCAATTAGAGAAAGAAGAACAAAAAAACCCCAAAGTTACCAGAAGCAAAGAAATCATAAAAATCAGATCAGAAATACATGAAAAAGAAATGAAGGAAACGATAGCAAAGATCAATAAAACTAAAAGCTGGTTCTTTGAGAAGATAAACAAAATAGATAAACCATTAGCCAGACTCATCAAGAAAAAAAGGGAGAAGACTCAACTCAATAGAATTAGAAGTGAAAAAGGAGAAGTTACAACTGACACTGCAGAAATACAAAAGATCATGAGAGATTACTACAAGCAACTCTACGCCAATAAAATGGACAACCTGGAAGAAATGGACAAATTCTTAGAAATGCACAACCTGCCAAGACTGAACCAGGAAGAAATAGAAAATATGAACAGACCAATCACAAGCACTGAAATTGAAACTGTGATGAAAAATCTTCCAACAAACAAAAGCCCAGGACCAGATGGCTTCACAGGCCAATTCTATCAAACATTTAGAGAAGAGCTAACACCTATCCTTCTCAAACTCTTCCAAAATACGGCCGAGGGACGAACACTCCCAAATTCATTCTACGAGGCCACCATCACCTTGGTACCAAAACCAGACAAGGATGTCACAAAGAAAGAAAACTACAGGCCAATGTCACTGATGAACACACATGCAAAAATCCTCACCAAAATACTAGCAAACAGAATCCAACAGCACATTAAAAGGATCATACACCATGATCAAGGGGGGTTTATTCCAGGAATGCAAGGATCCTTCAATATACGCAAATCAATCAATGTGATAAACCATATTAACAAACTGAAGGAGAAAAACCATACGATCATCTCAATAAATGCAGAGAAAGCTTTTGAAAAAATTGAACACTCATTTATGATAAAAACCCTGCAGAAAGCAGGCTTAGAGAGAACTTTCCTCCACATAATAAAGGCCATATATGACAAACCCACAGCCAACATCCTCCTCAATGGTGAAAAGCTGGAAGTATTTCCACGAAGATCAGGAACAAGACAAGGTTGCCCACTCTCACCACTTTTATTCAATATAGTTTTGCAAGGTTCAGGCACAGCAATCAGAGAAAAAAAGGAAGTAAAAGGAATCCAAATCGGAAAAGAAGAAGTAAAGCTGTCACTGTTTGCAGATGACATGATACTATACATAAAGAATCCGAAAGATGCTACCAGAAAAGTACTAGACCTAATCAATGAATCGGGTAAAGTTGCGGAATACAAAATTAAGGCACAGAAATCTCTTGCATTACTATACACTAACGATGAAAAATCTGAAAGTGAAATCAAGAAAGTACTCCCATTTACCACTGCCACAAAAAGAATAAAATATCTAGGAAGAAACCTACCTAAGGAGACAAAAGACCTGTATGCAGAAAATTGTAAGACACTGATGAAAGAAATTAAGCATGATACAAATAGAGGGAGAGATATACCATGTTCTTGGATTGGAAGAATCAACATTGAGAAAACGACTCTACTACCCACAGCAATCTACAGATTCAATGCAATCCCTATCAAACTACCACTGGCATTTCTCACAGAACTAGAATAAAACCTTTCACAATTTGTATGGAAACACAGAAGACGCCCAATAGCCAAAGCAATCTTCAGAACGAAAAACGGAGCTGGAGGAATCAGGCTCCCTGACTCCAGACTATACTACAAAGCTACAGTAATCAAGACAGTATGGTACCGGCACAAAAACACAAAGATAGATCAATGCAACAGGATAGAAAGCCCAGAGATAAACCCACGCACATAGGGTCACCTTATCTTTGATAAACGAGGCAGGAATGTACAGTGGAGAAAGGACAGCCTCTACAGTAAGTGGTGCTGGGAAAACTGGACAGCTACACGGTAAAGTATGAGATTAGATCACTCCCTAACACCATACACAAAAATAAGCTCAAAATGGATTAAAGACCTAAAGGTGAGGCCAGGAACTATCAAACTCTTAGAGGAAAACATAGGCAGAACACTCTAGGACATAAATCACAGCAAGATCCTTTTTGACCCACCTCCTAGAGAACTGGAAATAAAAACAAAAATAAACAAATGGGACCTAATGAAACTTCAGAGCTTTTGCACAGCAAAGGAAACCATAAACAAGACCAAAAGACAACCCTCAGAATGGGAGAAAATATTTGTAAATGAAGCAACTGACAAAGGATTAATTGCCGAAATTTACAAGCAGCTCATGCAGCTCAATGACAAAAAAAACAAACAACCCAATCCAAAAATGGGCAGAAGACCTAAACAGACATTTCTCCAAAGAAGGTACACAGACTGCCAACAAACACATGAAAGAATGCTCAACATCATGAATCATTAGGGAAATGCAAATCAAAACTACAATGAGATATCATCTCACACCAGTCACAATGGCCATCATCAAAAACTCTACACACACTAAATGCTGGACAGGGTGTGGAGAAAACGGAACACTCCTGCCCTGCTGGTGGCAATGTGAATTGGTACAGCCACTATGGAGAACAGTAGGGAGGTTCCTTAAAAAACTACAAATAGAACTACCATATGACCCAGCAATCCCACTACTGGGCATATACCCTGAGAAAACCATAATTCAAAAAGAGTCGTGTACCAAAATGTTCATTGCAGCTCTATTTACAATAGCCCGGAGATGGAAACAACCTAAGTGCCCATCATCGGATGAATGGATAAAGAAGATGTGGCACATATATACAATGGAATATTACTCAGCCATAAAAAGAAACGAAATTGAGCTACCTGTAATGAGGTGGATAGACCTAGAGTCTGTCATACAGAGTGAAGTAAGTCAGAAAGAGAAAGACAAATACCGTGTGCTAACACATATCTATGGAATTTAAGGAAAAAAAAATGTCATGAAGAACCTAGGGGTAAGGCAGGAATAAAGACGCACACCTCCTAGAGAACGGACTTGAGGTTATGGGGAGGGGGAAGGGTGAGCTGTGACAGGGCGAGAGAGAGTCATGGACATATACACACTAACAAACGCAGTAAGGTAGATAGCTAGTGGGAAGCAGCCGCATGGCACAGGGAGATCAGCTAGGTGCTTTGTGACCGCCTGGCGGGGTGGCAGGGGGGGAGACGCAAGAGGGAAGAGATACGGGAACATCTGTATATGTATAACTGATTCACTTTGTTATAAAGCAGAAACTAGCACACCATTGTAAAGCAATTATACCCCAATAAACATACGAAAAAAAAAAAAAAAGAAACAGGAAACATCTCGAATAAACAACCTAACCTTGCACCTAAAGCAATTAGAGAAAGAAGAACAAAAAAACCCCAAAGTTACCAGAAGCAAAGAAATCATAAAAATCAGATCAGAAATACATGAAAAAGAAATGAAGGAAACGATAGCAAAGATCAATAAAACTAAAAGCTGGTTCTTTGAGAAGATAAACAAAATAGATAAACCATTAGCCAGACTCATCAAGAAAAAAAGGGAGAAGACTCAACTCAATAGAATTAGAAGTGAAAAAGGAGAAGTTACAACTGACACTGCAGAAATACAAAAGATCATGAGAGATTACTACAAGCAACTCTACGCCAATAAAATGGACAACCTGGAAGAAATGGACAAATTCTTAGAAATGCACAACCTGCCAAGACTGAACCAGGAAGAAATAGAAAATATGAACAGACCAATCACAAGCACTGAAATTGAAACTGTGATGAAAAATCTTCCAACAAACAAAAGCCCAGGACCAGATGGCTTCACAGGCCAATTCTATCAAACATTTAGAGAAGAGCTAACACCTATCCTTCTCCAACTCTTCCAAAATACGGCCGAGGGACGAACACTCCCAAATTCATTCTACGAGGCCACCATCACCTTGGTACCAAAACCAGACAAGGATGTCACAAAGAAAGAAAACTACAGGCCAATGTCACTGATGAACACACATGCAAAAATCCTCACCAAAATACTAGCAAACAGAATCCAACAGCACATTAAAAGGATCATACACCATGATCAAGGGGGGTTTATTCCAGGAATGCAAGGATCCTTCAATATACGCAAATCAATCAATGTGATAAACCATATTAACAAACTGAAGGAGAAAAACCATACGATCATCTCAATAAATGCAGAGAAAGCTTTTGAAAAAATTGAACACTCATTTATGATAAAAACCCTGCAGAAAGCAGGCTTAGAGAGAACTTTCCTCCACATAATAAAGGCCATATATGACAAACCCACAGCCAACATCCTCCTCAATGGTGAAAAGCTGGAAGTATTTCCACGAAGATCAGGAACAAGACAAGGTTGCCCACTCTCACCACTTTTATTCAATATAGTTTTGCAAGGTTCAGGCACAGCAATCAGAGAAAAAAAGGAAGTAAAAGGAATCCAAATCGGAAAAGAAGAAGTAAAGCTGTCACTGTTTGCAGATGACATGATACTATACATAAAGAATCCGAAAGATGCTACCAGAAAAGTACTAGACCTAATCAATGAATCGGGTAAAGTTGCGGAATACAAAATTAAGGCACAGAAATCTCTTGCATTACTATACACTAACGATGAAAAATCTGAAAGTGAAATCAAGAAAGTACTCCCATTTACCACTGCCACAAAAAGAATAAAATATCTAGGAAGAAACCTACCTAAGGAGACAAAAGACCTGTATGCAGAAAATTGTAAGACACTGATGAAAGAAATTAAGCATGATACAAATAGAGGGAGAGATATACCATGTTCTTGGATTGGAAGAATCAACATTGAGAAAACGACTCTACTACCCACAGCAATCTACAGATTCAATGCAATCCCTATCAAACTACCACTGGCATTTCTCACAGAACTAGAATAAAACCTTTCACAATTTGTATGGAAACACAGAAGACGCCCAATAGCCAAAGCAATCTTCAGAACGAAAAACGGAGCTGGAGGAATCAGGCTCCCTGACTCCAGACTATACTACAAAGCTACAGTAATCAAGACAGTATGGTACCGGCACAAAAACACAAAGATCAATGCAACAGGATAGAAAGCCCAGAGATAAACCCACGCACATAGGGTCACCTTATCTTTGATAAACGAGGCAGGAATGTACAGTGGAGAAAGGACAGCCTCTACAGTAAGTGGTGCTGGGAAAACTGGACAGCTACACGGTAAAGTATGAGATTAGATCACTCCCTAACACCATACACAAAAATAAGCTCAAAATGGATTAAAGACCTAAAGGTGAGGCCAGGAACTATCAAACTCTTAGAGGAAAACATAGGCAGAACACTCTAGGACATAAATCACAGCAAGATCCTTTTTGACCCACCTCCTAGAGAACTGGAAATAAAAACAAAAATAAACAAATGGGACCTAATGAAACTTCAGAGCTTTTGCACAGCAAAGGAAACCATAAACAAGACCAAAAGACAACCCTCAGAATGGGAGAAAATATTTGCAAATGAAGCAACTGACAAAGGATTAATTGCCGAAATTTACAAGCAGCTCATGCAGCTCAATGACAAAAAAAACAAACAACCCAATCCAAAAATGGGCAGAAGACCTAAACAGACATTTCTCCAAAGAAGGTACACAGACTGCCAACAAACACATGAAAGAATGCTCAACATCATGAATCATTAGGGAAATGCAAATCAAAACTACAATGAGATATCATCTCACACCAGTCACAATGGCCATCATCAAAAACTCTACACACACTAAATGCTGGACAGGGTGTGGAGAAAACGGAACACTCCTGCCCTGCTGGTGGCAATGTGAATTGGTACAGCCACTATGGAGAACAGTAGGGAGGTTCCTTAAAAAACTACAGATAGAACTACCATATGACCCAGCAATCCCACTACTGGGCATATACCCTGAGAAAACCATAATTCAAAAAGAGTCATGTACCAAAATGTTCATTGCAGCTCTATTTACAATAGCCCGGAGATGGAAACAACCTAAGTGCCCATCATCGGATGAATGGATAAAGAAGATGTGGCACATATATACAATGGAATATTACTCAGCCATAAAAAGAAACGAAATTGAGCTACCTGTAATGAGGTGGATAGACCTAGAGTCTGTCATACAGAGTGAAGTAAGTCAGAAAGAGAAAGACAAATACCGTGTGCTAACACATATCTATGGAATTTAAGAAAAAAAAAATGTCCTGAAGAACCTAGGGGTAAGGCAGGAATAAAGACGCACACCTCCTAGAGAACGGACTTGAGGTTATGGGGAGGGGGAAGGGTGAGCTGTGACAGGGCGAGAGAGAGTCATGGACATATACACACTAACAAACGCAGTAAGGTAGATAGCTAGTGGGAAGCAGCCGCATGGCACAGGGAGATCAGCTAGGTGCTTTGTGACCGCCTGGCGGGGTGGCAGGGGGGGAGACGCAAGAGGGAAGAGATACGGGAACATCTGTATATGTATAACTGATTCACTTTGTTATAAAGCAGAAACTAGCACACCATTGTAAAGCAATTATACACCAATAAAGATACGAAAAAAAAAAAAAGAAACAGGAAACATCTCGAATAAACAACCTAACCTTGCACCTAAAGCAATTAGAGAAAGAAGAACAAAAAAACCCCAAAGTTACCAGAAGCAAAGAAATCATAAAAATCAGATCAGAAATACATGAAAAAGAAATGAAGGAAACGATAGCAAAGATCAATAAAACTAAAAGCTGGTTCTTTGAGAAGATAAACAAAATAGATAAACCATTAGCCAGACTCATCAAGAAAAAAAGGGAGAAGACTCAACTCAATAGAATTAGAAGTGAAAAAGGAGAAGTTACAACTGACACTGCAGAAATACAAAAGATCATGAGAGATTACTACAAGCAACTCTACGCCAATAAAATGGACAACCTGGAAGAAATGGACAAATTCTTAGAAATGCACAACCTGCCAAGACTGAACCAGGAAGAAATAGAAAATATGAACAGACCAATCACAAGCACTGAAATTGAAACTGTGATGAAAAATCTTCCAACAAACAAAAGCCCAGGACCAGATGGCTTCACAGGCCAATTCTATCAAACATTTAGAGAAGAGCTAACACCTATCCTTCTCCAACTCTTCCAAAATACGGCCGAGGGACGAACACTCCCAAATTCATTCTACGAGGCCACCATCACCTTGGTACCAAAACCAGACAAGGATGTCACAAAGAAAGAAAACTACAGGCCAATGTCACTGATGAACACACATGCAAAAATCCTCACCAAAATACTAGCAAACAGAATCCAACAGCACATTAAAAGGATCATACACCATGATCAAGGGGGGTTTATTCCAGGAATGCAAGGATCCTTCAATATACGCAAATCAATCAATGTGATAAACCATATTAACAAACTGAAGGAGAAAAACCATACGATCATCTCAATAAATGCAGAGAAAGCTTTTGAAAAAATTGAACACTCATTTATGATAAAAACCCTGCAGAAAGCAGGCTTAGAGAGAACTTTCCTCCACATAATAAAGGCCATATATGACAAACCCACAGCCAACATCCTCCTCAATGGTGAAAAGCTGGAAGTATTTCCACGAAGATCAGGAACAAGACAAGGTTGCCCACTCTCACCACTTTTATTCAATATAGTTTTGCAAGGTTCAGGCACAGCAATCAGAGAAAAAAAGGAAGTAAAAGGAATCCAAATCGGAAAAGAAGAAGTAAAGCTGTCACTGTTTGCAGATGACATGATACTATACATAAAGAATCCGAAAGATGCTACCAGAAAAGTACTAGACCTAATCAATGAATCGGGTAAAGTTGCGGAATACAAAATTAAGGCACAGAAATCTCTTGCATTACTATACACTAACGATGAAAAATCTGAAAGTGAAATCAAGAAAGTACTCCCATTTACCACTGCCACAAAAAGAATAAAATATCTAGGAAGAAACCTACCTAAGGAGACAAAAGACCTGTATGCAGAAAATTGTAAGACACTGATGAAAGAAATTAAGCATGATACAAATAGAGGGAGAGATATACCATGTTCTTGGATTGGAAGAATCAACATTGAGAAAACGACTCTACTACCCACAGCAATCTACAGATTCAATGCAATCCCTATCAAACTACCACTGGCATTTCTCACAGAACTAGAATAAAACCTTTCACAATTTGTATGGAAACACAGAAGACGCCCAATAGCCAAAGCAATCTTCAGAACGAAAAACGGAGCTGGAGGAATCAGGCTCCCTGACTCCAGACTATACTACAAAGCTACAGTAATCAAGACAGTATGGTACCGGCACAAAAACACAAAGATCAATGCAACAGGATAGAAAGCCCAGAGATAAACCCACGCACATAGGGTCACCTTATCTTTGATAAACGAGGCAGGAATGTACAGTGGAGAAAGGACAGCCTCTACAGTAAGTGGTGCTGGGAAAACTGGACAGCTACACGGTAAAGTATGAGATTAGATCACTCCCTAACACCATACACAAAAATAAGCTCAAAATGGATTAAAGACCTAAAGGTGAGGCCAGGAACTATCAAACTCTTAGAGGAAAACATAGGCAGAACACTCTAGGACATAAATCACAGCAAGATCCTTTTTGACCCACCTCCTAGAGAACTGGAAATAAAAACAAAAATAAACAAATGGGACCTAATGAAACTTCAGAGCTTTTGCACAGCAAAGGAAACCATAAACAAGACCAAAAGACAACCCTCAGAATGGGAGAAAATATTTGCAAATGAAGCAACTGACAAAGGATTAATTGCCGAAATTTACAAGCAGCTCATGCAGCTCAATGACAAAAAAAACAAACAACCCAATCCAAAAATGGGCAGAAGACCTAAACAGACATTTCTCCAAAGAAGGTACACAGACTGCCAACAAACACATGAAAGAATGCTCAACATCATGAATCATTAGGGAAATGCAAATCAAAACTACAATGAGATATCATCTCACACCAGTCACAATGGCCATCATCAAAAACTCTACACACACTAAATGCTGGACAGGGTGTGGAGAAAACGGAACACTCCTGCCCTGCTGGTGGCAATGTGAATTGGTACAGCCACTATGGAGAACAGTAGGGAGGTTCCTTAAAAAACTACAAATAGAACTACCATATGACCCAGCAATCCCACTACTGGGCATATACCCTGAGAAAACCATAATTCAAAAAGAGTCATGTACCAAAATGTTCATTGCAGCTCTATTTACAATAGCCCGGAGATGGAAACAACCTAAGTGCCCATCATCGGATGAATGGATAAAGAAGATGTGGCACATATATACAATGGAATATTACTCAGCCATAAAAAGAAACGAAATTGAGCTACCTGTAATGAGGTGGATAGACCTAGAGTCTGTCATACAGAGTGAAGTAAGTCAGAAAGAGAAAGACAAATACCGTGTGCTAACACATATCTATGGAATTTAAGAAAAAAAAAATGTCATGAAGAACCTAGGGGTAAGGCAGGAATAAAGACGCACACCTCCTAGAGAACGGACTTGAGGTTATGGGGAGGGGGAAGGGTGAGCTGTGACAGGGCGAGAGAGAGTCATGGACATATACACACTAACAAACGCAGTAAGGTAGATAGCTAGTGGGAAGCAGCCGCATGGCACAGGGAGATCAGCTAGGTGCTTTGTGACCGCCTGGCGGGGTGGCAGGGGGGGAGACGCAAGAGGGAAGAGATACGGGAACATCTGTATATGTATAACTGATTCACTTTGTTATAAAGCAGAAACTAGCACACCATTGTAAAGCAATTATACCCCAATAAAGATACGAAAACAAAAAAAAAGAAACAGGAAACATCTCGAATAAACAACCTAACCTTGCACCTAAAGCAATTAGAGAAAGAAGAACAAAAAAACCCCAAAGTTACCAGAAGCAAAGAAGTCATAAAAATCGGATCAGAAATACATGAAAAAGAAATGAAGGAAACGATAGCAAAGATCAATAAAACTAAAAGCTGGTTCTTTGAGAAGATAAACAAAATAGATAAACCATTAGCCAGACTCATCAAGAAAAAAAGGGAGAAGACTCAACTCAATAGAATTAGAAGTGAAAAAGGAGAAGTTACAACTGACACTGCAGAAATACAAAAGATCATGAGAGATTACTACAAGCAACTCTACGCCAATAAAATGGACAACCTGGAAGAAATGGACAAATTCTTAGAAATGCACAACCTGCCAAGACTGAACCAGGAAGAAATAGAAAATATGAACAGACCAATCACAAGCACTGAAATTGAAACTGTGATGAAAAATCTTCCAACAAACAAAAGCCCAGGACCAGATGGCTTCACAGGCCAATTCTATCAAACATTTAGAGAAGAGCTAACACCTATCCTTCTCAAACTCTTCCAAAATACGGCCGAGGGACGAACACTCCCAAATTCATTCTACGAGGCCACCATCACCTTGGTACCAAAACCAGACAAGGATGTCACAAAGAAAGAAAACTACAGGCCAATGTCACTGATGAACACACATGCAAAAATCCTCACCAAAATACTAGCAAACAGAATCCAACAGCACATTAAAAGGATCATACACCATGATCAAGGGGGGTTTATTCCAGGAATGCAAGGATCCTTCAATATACGCAAATCAATCAATGTGATAAACCATATTAACAAACTGAAGGAGAAAAACCATACGATCATCTCAATAAATGCAGAGAAAGCTTTTGAGAAAATTGAACACTCATTTATGATAAAAACCCTGCAGAAAGTAGGCTTAGAGAGAACTTTCCTCCACATAATAAAGGCCATATATGACAAACCCACAGCCAACATCCTCCTCAATGGTGAAAAGCTGGAAGTATTTCCACGAAGATCAGGAACAAGACAAGGTTGCCCACTCTCACCACTTTTATTCAATATAGTTTTGCAAGGTTCAGGCACAGCAATCAGAGAAAAAAAGGAAGTAAAAGGAATCCAAATCGGAAAAGAAGAAGTAAAGCTGTCACTGTTTGCAGATGACATGATACTATACATAAAGAATCCGAAAGATGCTACCAGAAAAGTACTAGACCTAATCAATGAATCGGGTAAAGTTGCGGAATACAAAATTAAGGCACAGAAATCTCTTGCATTACTATACACTAACGATGAAAAATCTGAAAGTGAAATCAAGAAAGTACTCCCATTTACCACTGCCACAAAAAGAATAAAATATCTAGGAAGAAACCTACCTAAGGAGACAAAAGACCTGTATGCAGAAAATTGTAAGACACTGATGAAAGAAATTAAGCATGATACAAATAGAGGGAGAGATATACCATGTTCTTGGATTGGAAGAATCAACATTGAGAAAACGACTCTACTACCCACAGCAATCTACAGATTCAATGCAATCCCTATCAAACTACCACTGGCATTTCTCGCAGAACTAGAATAAAACCTTTCACAATTTGTATGGAAACACAGAAGACGCCCAATAGCCAAAGCAATCTTCAGAACGAAAAACGGAGCTGGAGGAATCAGGCTCCCTGACTCCAGACTATACTACAAAGCTACAGTAATCAAGACAGTATGGTACCGGCACAAAAACACAAAGATAGATCAATGCAACAGGATAGAAAGCCCAGAGATAAACCCACGCACATAGGGTCACCTTATCTTTGATAAACGAGGCAGGAATGTACAGTGGAGAAAGGACAGCCTCTACAGTAAGTGGTGCTGGGAAAACTGGACAGCTACACGGTAAAGTATGAGATTAGATCACTCCCTAACACCATACACAAAAATAAGCTCAAAATGGATTAAAGACCTAAAGGTGAGGCCAGGAACTATCAAACTCTTAGAGGAAAACATAGGCAGAACACTCTAGGACATAAATCACAGCAAGATCCTTTTTGACCCACCTCCTAGAGAACTGGAAATAAAAACAAAAATAAACAAATGGGACCTAATGAAACTTCAGAGCTTTTGCACAGCAAAGGAAACCATAAACAAGACCAAAAGACAACCCTCAGAATGGGAGAAAATATTTGCAAATGAAGCAACTGACAAAGGATTAATTGCCGAAATTTACAAGCAGCTCATGCAGCTCAATGACAAAAAAAACAAACAACCCAATCCAAAAATGGGCAGAAGACCTAAACAGACATTTCTCCAAAGAAGGTACACAGACTGCCAACAAACACATGAAAGAATGCTCAACATCATGAATCATTAGGGAAATGCAAATCAAAACTACAATGAGATATCATCTCACACCAGTCACAATGGCCATCATCAAAAACTCTACACACACTAAATGCTGGACAGGGTGTGGAGAAAACGGAACACTCCTGCCCTGCTGGTGGCAATGTGAATTGGTACAGCCACTATGGAGAACAGTAGGGAGGTTCCTTAAAAAACTACAAATAGAACTACCATATGACCCAGCAATCCCACTACTGGGCATATACCCTGAGAAAACCATAATTCAAAAAGAGTCATGTACCAAAATGTTCATTGCAGCTCTATTTACAATAGCCCGGAGATGGAAACAACCTAAGTGCCCATCATCGGATGAATGGATAAAGAAGATGTGGCACATATATACAATGGAATATTACTCAGCCATAAAAAGAAACGAAATTGAGCTATCTGTAATGAGGTGGATAGACCTAGAGTCTGTCATACAGAGTGAAGTAAGTCAGAAAGAGAAAGACAAATACCGTGTGCTAACACATATCTATGGAATTTAAGAAAAAAAAAATGTCATGAAGAACCTAGGGGTAAGGCAGGAATAAAGACGCACACCTCCTAGAGAACGGACTTGAGGTTATGGGGAGGGGGAAGGGTGAGCTGTGACAGGGCGAGAGAGAGTCATGGACATATACACACTAACAAACGCAGTAAGGTAGATAGCTAGTGGGAAGCAGCCGCATGGCACAGGGAGATCAGCTAGGTGCTTTGTGACCGCCTGGCGGGGTGGCAGGGGGGGAGACGCAAGAGGGAAGAGATACGGGAACATCTGTATATGTATAACTGATTCACTTTGTTATAAAGCAGAAACTAGCACACCATTGTAAAGCAATTATACCCCAATAAAGATACGAAAACAAAAAAAAAGAAACAGGAAACATCTCGAATAAACAACCTAACCTTGCACCTAAAGCAATTAGAGAAAGAAGAACAAAAAAACCCCAAAGTTACCAGAAGCAAAGAAGTCATAAAACTCGGATCAGAAATACATGAAAAAGAAATGAAGGAAACGATAGCAAAGATCAATAAAACTAAAAGCTGGTTCTTTGAGAAGATAAACAAAATAGATAAACCATTAGCCAGACTCATCAAGAAAAAAAGGGAGAAGACTCAACTCAATAGAATTAGAAGTGAAAAAGGAGAAGTTACAACTGACACTGCAGAAATACAAAAGATCATGAGAGATTACTACAAGCAACTCTACGCCAATAAAATGGACAACCTGGAAGAAATGGACAAATTCTTAGAAATGCACAACCTGCCAAGACTGAACCAGGAAGAAATAGAAAATATGAACAGACCAATCACAAGCACTGAAATTGAAACTGTGATGAAAAATCTTCCAACAAACAAAAGCCCAGGACCAGATGGCTTCACAGGCCAATTCTATCAAACATTTAGAGAAGAGCTAACACCTATCCTTCTCAAACTCTTCCAAAATACGGCCGAGGGACGAACACTCCCAAATTCATTCTACGAGGCCACCATCACCTTGGTACCAAAACCAGACAAGGATGTCACAAAGAAAGAAAACTACAGGCCAATGTCACTGATGAACACACATGCAAAAATCCTCACCAAAATACTAGCAAACAGAATCCAACAGCACATTAAAAGGATCATACACCATGATCAAGGGGGGTTTATTCCAGGAATGCAAGGATCCTTCAATATACGCAAATCAATCAATGTGATAAACCATATTAACAAACTGAAGGAGAAAAACCATACGATCATCTCAATAAATGCAGAGAAAGCTTTTGAGAAAATTGAACACTCATTTATGATAAAAACCCTGCAGAAAGTAGGCTTAGAGAGAACTTTCCTCCACATAATAAAGGCCATATATGACAAACCCACAGCCAACATCCTCCTCAATGGTGAAAAGCTGGAAGTATTTCCACGAAGATCAGGAACAAGACAAGGTTGCCCACTCTCACCACTTTTATTCAATATAGTTTTGCAAGGTTCAGGCACAGCAATCAGAGAAAAAAAGGAAGTAAAAGGAATCCAAATCGGAAAAGAAGAAGTAAAGCTGTCACTGTTTGCAGATGACATGATACTATACATAAAGAATCCGAAAGATGCTACCAGAAAAGTACTAGACCTAATCAATGAATCGGGTAAAGTTGCGGAATACAAAATTAAGGCACAGAAATCTCTTGCATTACTATACACTAACGATGAAAAATCTGAAAGTGAAATCAAGAAAGTACTCCCATTTACCACTGCCACAAAAAGAATAAAATATCTAGGAAGAAACCTACCTAAGGAGACAAAAGACCTGTATGCAGAAAATTGTAAGACACTGATGAAAGAAATTAAGCATGATACAAATAGAGGGAGAGATATACCATGTTCTTGGATTGGAAGAATCAACATTGAGAAAACGACTCTACTACCCACAGCAATCTACAGATTCAATGCAATCCCTATCAAACTACCACTGGCATTTCTCGCAGAACTAGAATAAAACCTTTCACAATTTGTATGGAAACACAGAAGACGCCCAATAGCCAAAGCAATCTTCAGAACGAAAAACGGAGCTGGAGGAATCAGGCTCCCTGACTCCAGACTATACTACAAAGCTACAGTAATCAAGACAGTATGGTACCGGCACAAAAACACAAAGATAGATCAATGCAACAGGATAGAAAGCCCAGAGATAAACCCACGCACATAGGGTCACCTTATCTTTGATAAACGAGGCAGGAATGTACAGTGGAGAAAGGACAGCCTCTACAGTAAGTGGTGCTGGGAAAACTGGACAGCTACACGGTAAAGTATGAGATTAGATCACTCCCTAACACCATACACAAAAATAAGCTCAAAATGGATTAAAGACCTAAAGGTGAGGCCAGGAACTATCAAACTCTTAGAGGAAAACATAGGCAGAACACTCTAGGACATAAATCACAGCAAGATCCTTTTTGACCCACCTCCTAGAGAACTGGAAATAAAAACAAAAATAAACAAATGGGACCTAATGAAACTTCAGAGCTTTTGCACAGCAAAGGAAACCATAAACAAGACCAAAAGACAACCCTCAGAATGGGAGAAAATATTTGCAAATGAAGCAACTGACAAAGGATTAATTGCCGAAATTTACAAGCAGCTCATGCAGCTCAATGACAAAAAAAACAAACAACCCAATCCAAAAATGGGCAGAAGACCTAAACAGACATTTCTCCAAAGAAGGTACACAGACTGCCAACAAACACATGAAAGAATGCTCAACATCATGAATCATTAGGGAAATGCAAATCAAAACTACAATGAGATATCATCTCACACCAGTCACAATGGCCATCATCAAAAACTCTACACACACTAAATGCTGGACAGGGTGTGGAGAAAACGGAACACTCCTGCCCTGCTGGTGGCAATGTGAATTGGTACAGCCACTATGGAGAACAGTAGGGAGGTTCCTTAAAAAACTACAGATAGAACTACCATATGACCCAGCAATCCCACTACTGGGCATATACCCTGAGAAAACCATAATTCAAAAAGAGTCATGTACCAAAATGTTCATTGCAGCTCTATTTACAATAGCCCGGAGATGGAAACAACCTAAGTGCCCATCATCGGATGAATGGATAAAGAAGATGTGGCACATATATACAATGGAATATTACTCAGCCATAAAAAGAAACGAAATTGAGCTACCTGTAATGAGGTGGATAGACCTAGAGTCTGTCATACAGAGTGAAGTAAGTCAGAAAGAGAAAGACAAATACCGTGTGCTAACACATATCTATGGAATTTAAGAAAAAAAAAATGTCCTGAAGAACCTAGGGGTAAGGCAGGAATAAAGACGCACACCTCCTAGAGAACGGACTTGAGGTTATGGGGAGGGGGAAGGGTGAGCTGTGACAGGGCGAGAGAGAGTCATGGACATATACACACTAACAAACGCAGTAAGGTAGATAGCTAGTGGGAAGCAGCCGCATGGCACAGGGAGATCAGCTAGGTGCTTTGTGACCGCCTGGCGGGGTGGCAGGGGGGGAGACGCAAGAGGGAAGAGATACGGGAACATCTGTATATGTATAACTGATTCACTTTGTTATAAAGCAGAAACTAGCACACCATTGTAAAGCAATTATACCCCAATAAAGATACGAAAACAAAAAAAAAGAAACAGGAAACATCTCGAATAAACAACCTAACCTTGCACCTAAAGCAATTAGAGAAAGAAGAACAAAAAAACCCCAAAGTTACCAGAAGCAAAGAAGTCATAAAAATCGGATCAGAAATACATGAAAAAGAAATGAAGGAAACGATAGCAAAGATCAATAAAACTAAAAGCTGGTTCTTTGAGAAGATAAACAAAATAGATAAACCATTAGCCAGACTCATCAAGAAAAAAAGGGAGAAGACTCAACTCAATAGAATTAGAAGTGAAAAAGGAGAAGTTACAACTGACACTGCAGAAATACAAAAGATCATGAGAGATTACTACAAGCAACTCTACGCCAATAAAATGGACAACCTGGAAGAAATGGACAAATTCTTAGAAATGCACAACCTGCCAAGACTGAACCAGGAAGAAATAGAAAATATGAACAGACCAATCACAAGCACTGAAATTGAAACTGTGATGAAAAATCTTCCAACAAACAAAAGCCCAGGACCAGATGGCTTCACAGGCCAATTCTATCAAACATTTAGAGAAGAGCTAACACCTATCCTTCTCCAACTCTTCCAAAATACGGCCGAGGGACGAACACTCCCAAATTCATTCTACGAGGCCACCATCACCTTGGTACCAAAACCAGACAAGGATGTCACAAAGAAAGAAAACTACAGGCCAATGTCACTGATGAACACACATGCAAAAATCCTCACCAAAATACTAGCAAACAGAATCCAACAGCACATTAAAAGGATCATACACCATGATCAAGGGGGGTTTATTCCAGGAATGCAAGGATCCTTCAATATACGCAAATCAATCAATGTGATAAACCATATTAACAAACTGAAGGAGAAAAACCATACGATCATCTCAATAAATGCAGAGAAAGCTTTTGAAAAAATTGAACACTCATTTATGATAAAAACCCTGCAGAAAGCAGGCTTAGAGAGAACTTTCCTCCACATAATAAAGGCCATATATGACAAACCCACAGCCAACATCCTCCTCAATGGTGAAAAGCTGGAAGTATTTCCACGAAGATCAGGAACAAGACAAGGTTGCCCACTCTCACCACTTTTATTCAATATAGTTTTGCAAGGTTCAGGCACAGCAATCAGAGAAAAAAAGGAAGTAAAAGGAATCCAAATCGGAAAAGAAGAAGTAAAGCTGTCACTGTTTGCAGATGACATGATACTATACATAAAGAATCCGAAAGATGCTACCAGAAAAGTACTAGACCTAATCAATGAATCGGGTAAAGTTGCGGAATACAAAATTAAGGCACAGAAATCTCTTGCATTACTATACACTAACGATGAAAAATCTGAAAGTGAAATCAAGAAAGTACTCCCATTTACCACTGCCACAAAAAGAATAAAATATCTAGGAAGAAACCTACCTAAGGAGACAAAAGACCTGTATGCAGAAAATTGTAAGACACTGATGAAAGAAATTAAGCATGATACAAATAGAGGGAGAGATATACCATGTTCTTGGATTGGAAGAATCAACATTGAGAAAACGACTCTACTACCCACAGCAATCTACAGATTCAATGCAATCCCTATCAAACTACCACTGGCATTTCTCACAGAACTAGAATAAAACCTTTCACAATTTGTATGGAAACACAGAAGACGCCCAATAGCCAAAGCAATCTTCAGAACGAAAAACGGAGCTGGAGGAATCAGGCTCCCTGACTCCAGACTATACTACAAAGCTACAGTAATCAAGACAGTATGGTACCGGCACAAAAACACAAAGATAGATCAATGCAACAGGATAGAAAGCCCAGAGATAAACCCACGCACATAGGGTCACCTTATCTTTGATAAACGAGGCAGGAATGTACAGTGGAGAAAGGACAGCCTCTACAGTAAGTGGTGCTGGGAAAACTGGACAGCTACACGGTAAAGTATGAGATTAGATCACTCCCTAACACCATACACAAAAATAAGCTCAAAATGGATTAAAGACCTAAAGGTGAGGCCAGGAACTATCAAACTCTTAGAGGAAAACATAGGCAGAACACTCTAGGACATAAATCACAGCAAGATCCTTTTTGACCCACCTCCTAGAGAACTGGAAATAAAAACAAAAATAAACAAATGGGACCTAATGAAACTTCAGAGCTTTTGCACAGCAAAGGAAACCATAAACAAGACCAAAAGACAACCCTCAGAATGGGAGAAAATATTTGCAAATGAAGCAACTGACAAAGGATTAATTGCCGAAATTTACAAGCAGCTCATGCAGCTCAATGACAAAAAAAACAAACAACCCAATCCAAAAATGGGCAGAAGACCTAAACAGACATTTCTCCAAAGAAGGTACACAGACTGCCAACAAACACATGAAAGAATGCTCAACATCATGAATCATTAGGGAAATGCAAATCAAAACTACAATGAGATATCATCTCACACCAGTCACAATGGCCATCATCAAAAACTCTACACACACTAAATGCTGGACAGGGTGTGGAGAAAACGGAACACTCCTGCCCTGCTGGTGGCAATGTGAATTGGTACAGCCACTATGGAGAACAGTAGGGAGGTTCCTTAAAAAACTACAGATAGAACTACCATATGACCCAGCAATCCCACTACTGGGCATATACCCTGAGAAAACCATAATTCAAAAAGAGTCATGTACCAAAATGTTCATTGCAGCTCTATTTACAATAGCCCGGAGATGGAAACAACCTAAGTGCCCATCATCGGATGAATGGATAAAGAAGATGTGGCACATATATACAATGGAATATTACTCAGCCATAAAAAGAAACGAAATTGAGCTATCTGTAATGAGGTGGATAGACCTAGAGTCTGTCATACAGAGTGAAGTAAGTCAGAAAGAGAAAGACAAATACCGTGTGCTAACACATATCTATGGAATTTAAGAAAAAAAAAATGTCATGAAGAACCTAGGGGTAAGGCAGGAATAAAGACGCACACCTCCTAGAGAACGGACTTGAGGTTATGGGGAGGGGGAAGGGTGAGCTGTGACAGGGCGAGAGAGAGTCATGGACATATACACACTAACAAACGCAGTAAGGTAGATAGCTAGTGGGAAGCAGCCGCATGGCACAGGGAGATCAGCTAGGTGCTTTGTGACCGCCTGGCGGGGTGGCAGGGGGGGAGACGCAAGAGGGAAGAGATACGGGAACATCTGTATATGTATAACTGATTCACTTTGTTATAAAGCAGAAACTAGCACACCATTGTAAAGCAATTATACCCCAATAAAGATACGAAAACAAAAAAAAAGAAACAGGAAACATCTCGAATAAACAACCTAACCTTGCACCTAAAGCAATTAGAGAAAGAAGAACAAAAAAACCCCAAAGTTACCAGAAGCAAAGAAGTCATAAAAATCGGATCAGAAATACATGAAAAAGAAATGAAGGAAACGATAGCAAAGATCAATAAAACTAAAAGCTGGTTCTTTGAGAAGATAAACAAAATAGATAAACCATTAGCCAGACTCATCAAGAAAAAAAGGGAGAAGACTCAACTCAATAGAATTAGAAGTGAAAAAGGAGAAGTTACAACTGACACTGCAGAAATACAAAAGATCATGAGAGATTACTACAAGCAACTCTACGCCAATAAAATGGACAACCTGGAAGAAATGGACAAATTCTTAGAAATGCACAACCTGCCAAGACTGAACCAGGAAGAAATAGAAAATATGAACAGACCAATCACAAGCACTGAAATTGAAACTGTGATGAAAAATCTTCCAACAAACAAAAGCCCAGGACCAGATGGCTTCACAGGCCAATTCTATCAAACATTTAGAGAAGAGCTAACACCTATCCTTCTCAAACTCTTCCAAAATACGGCCGAGGGACGAACACTCCCAAATTCATTCTACGAGGCCACCATCACCTTGGTACCAAAACCAGACAAGGATGTCACAAAGAAAGAAAACTACAGGCCAATGTCACTGATGAACACACATGCAAAAATCCTCACCAAAATACTAGCAAACAGAATCCAACAGCACATTAAAAGGATCATACACCATGATCAAGGGGGGTTTATTCCAGGAATGCAAGGATCCTTCAATATACGCAAATCAATCAATGTGATAAACCATATTAACAAACTGAAGGAGAAAAACCATACGATCATCTCAATAAATGCAGAGAAAGCTTTTGAAAAAATTGAACACTCATTTATGATAAAAACCCTGCAGAAAGTAGGCTTAGAGAGAACTTTCCTCCACATAATAAAGGCCATATATGACAAACCCACAGCCAACATCCTCCTCAATGGTGAAAAGCTGGAAGTATTTCCACGAAGATCAGGAACAAGACAAGGTTGCCCACTCTCACCACTTTTATTCAATATAGTTTTGCAAGGTTCAGGCACAGCAATCAGAGAAAAAAAGGAAGTAAAAGGAATCCAAATCGGAAAAGAAGAAGTAAAGCTGTCACTGTTTGCAGATGACATGATACTATACATAAAGAATCCGAAAGATGCTACCAGAAAAGTACTAGACCTAATCAATGAATCGGGTAAAGTTGCGGAATACAAAATTAAGGCACAGAAATCTCTTGCATTACTATACACTAACGATGAAAAATCTGAAAGTGAAATCAAGAAAGTACTCCCATTTACCACTGCCACAAAAAGAATAAAATATCTAGGAAGAAACCTACCTAAGGAGACAAAAGACCTGTATGCAGAAAATTGTAAGACACTGATGAAAGAAATTAAGCATGATACAAATAGAGGGAGAGATATACCATGTTCTTGGATTGGAAGAATCAACATTGAGAAAACGACTCTACTACCCACAGCAATCTACAGATTCAATGCAATCCCTATCAAACTACCACTGGCATTTCTCGCAGAACTAGAATAAAACCTTTCACAATTTGTATGGAAACACAGAAGACGCCCAATAGCCAAAGCAATCTTCAGAACGAAAAACGGAGCTGGAGGAATCAGGCTCCCTGACTCCAGACTATACTACAAAGCTACAGTAATCAAGACAGTATGGTACCGGCACAAAAACACAAAGATAGATCAATGCAACAGGATAGAAAGCCCAGAGATAAACCCACGCACATAGGGTCACCTTATCTTTGATAAACGAGGCAGGAATGTACAGTGGAGAAAGGACAGCCTCTACAGTAAGTGGTGCTGGGAAAACTGGACAGCTACACGGTAAAGTATGAGATTAGATCACTCCCTAACACCATACACAAAAATAAGCTCAAAATGGATTAAAGACCTAAAGGTGAGGCCAGGAACTATCAAACTCTTAGAGGAAAACATAGGCAGAACACTCTAGGACATAAATCACAGCAAGATCCTTTTTGACCCACCTCCTAGAGAACTGGAAATAAAAACAAAAATAAACAAATGGGACCTAATGAAACTTCAGAGCTTTTGCACAGCAAAGGAAACCATAAACAAGACCAAAAGACAACCCTCAGAATGGGAGAAAATATTTGCAAATGAAGCAACTGACAAAGGATTAATTGCCGAAATTTACAAGCAGCTCATGCAGCTCAATGACAAAAAAAACAAACAACCCAATCCAAAAATGGGCAGAAGACCTAAACAGACATTTCTCCAAAGAAGGTACACAGACTGCCAACAAACACATGAAAGAATGCTCAACATCATGAATCATTAGGGAAATGCAAATCAAAACTACAATGAGATATCATCTCACACCAGTCACAATGGCCATCATCAAAAACTCTACACACACTAAATGCTGGACAGGGTGTGGAGAAAACGGAACACTCCTGCCCTGCTGGTGGCAATGTGAATTGGTACAGCCACTATGGAGAACAGTAGGGAGGTTCCTTAAAAAACTACAGATAGAACTACCATATGACCCAGCAATCCCACTACTGGGCATATACCCTGAGAAAACCATAATTCAAAAAGAGTCATGTACCAAAATGTTCATTGCAGCTCTATTTACAATAGCCCGGAGATGGAAACAACCTAAGTGCCCATCATCGGATGAATGGATAAAGAAGATGTGGCACATATATACAATGGAATATTACTCAGCCATAAAAAGAAACGAAATTGAGCTACCTGTAATGAGGTGGATAGACCTAGAGTCTGTCATACAGAGTGAAGTAAGTCAGAAAGAGAAAGACAAATACCGTGTGCTAACACATATCTATGGAATTTAAGAAAAAAAAAATGTCCTGAAGAACCTAGGGGTAAGGCAGGAATAAAGACGCACACCTCCTAGAGAACGGACTTGAGGTTATGGGGAGGGGGAAGGGTGAGCTGTGACAGGGCGAGAGAGAGTCATGGACATATACACACTAACAAACGCAGTAAGGTAGATAGCTAGTGGGAAGCAGCCGCATGGCACAGGGAGATCAGCTAGGTGCTTTGTGACCGCCTGGCGGGGTGGCAGGGGGGGAGACGCAAGAGGGAAGAGATACGGGAACATCTGTATATGTATAACTGATTCACTTTGTTATAAAGCAGAAACTAGCACACCATTGTAAAGCAATTATACCCCAATAAAGATACGAAAACAAAAAAAAAGAAACAGGAAACATCTCGAATAAACAACCTAACCTTGCACCTAAAGCAATTAGAGAAAGAAGAACAAAAAAACCCCAAAGTTACCAGAAGCAAAGAAGTCATAAAAATCGGATCAGAAATACATGAAAAAGAAATGAAGGAAACGATAGCAAAGATCAATAAAACTAAAAGCTGGTTCTTTGAGAAGATAAACAAAATAGATAAACCATTAGCCAGACTCATCAAGAAAAAAAGGGAGAAGACTCAACTCAATAGAATTAGAAGTGAAAAAGGAGAAGTTACAACTGACACTGCAGAAATACAAAAGATCATGAGAGATTACTACAAGCAACTCTACGCCAATAAAATGGACAACCTGGAAGAAATGGACAAATTCTTAGAAATGCACAACCTGCCAAGACTGAACCAGGAAGAAATAGAAAATATGAACAGACCAATCACAAGCACTGAAATTGAAACTGTGATGAAAAATCTTCCAACAAACAAAAGCCCAGGACCAGATGGCTTCACAGGCCAATTCTATCAAACATTTAGAGAAGAGCTAACACCTATCCTTCTCCAACTCTTCCAAAATACGGCCGAGGGACGAACACTCCCAAATTCATTCTACGAGGCCACCATCACCTTGGTACCAAAACCAGACAAGGATGTCACAAAGAAAGAAAACTACAGGCCAATGTCACTGATGAACACACATGCAAAAATCCTCACCAAAATACTAGCAAACAGAATCCAACAGCACATTAAAAGGATCATACACCATGATCAAGGGGGGTTTATTCCAGGAATGCAAGGATCCTTCAATATACGCAAATCAATCAATGTGATAAACCATATTAACAAACTGAAGGAGAAAAACCATACGATCATCTCAATAAATGCAGAGAAAGCTTTTGAGAAAATTGAACACTCATTTATGATAAAAACCCTGCAGAAAGCAGGCTTAGAGAGAACTTTCCTCCACATAATAAAGGCCATATATGACAAACCCACAGCCAACATCCTCCTCAATGGTGAAAAGCTGGAAGTATTTCCACGAAGATCAGGAACAAGACAAGGTTGCCCACTCTCACCACTTTTATTCAATATAGTTTTGCAAGGTTCAGGCACAGCAATCAGAGAAAAAAAGGAAGTAAAAGGAATCCAAATCGGAAAAGAAGAAGTAAAGCTGTCACTGTTTGCAGATGACATGATACTATACATAAAGAATCCGAAAGATGCTACCAGAAAAGTACTAGACCTAATCAATGAATCGGGTAAAGTTGCGGAATACAAAATTAAGGCACAGAAATCTCTTGCATTACTATACACTAACGATGAAAAATCTGAAAGTGAAATCAAGAAAGTACTCCCATTTACCACTGCCACAAAAAGAATAAAATATCTAGGAAGAAACCTACCTAAGGAGACAAAAGACCTGTATGCAGAAAATTGTAAGACACTGATGAAAGAAATTAAGCATGATACAAATAGAGGGAGAGATATACCATGTTCTTGGATTGGAAGAATCAACATTGAGAAAACGACTCTACTACCCACAGCAATCTACAGATTCAATGCAATCCCTATCAAACTACCACTGGCATTTCTCACAGAACTAGAATAAAACCTTTCACAATTTGTATGGAAACACAGAAGACGCCCAATAGCCAAAGCAATCTTCAGAACGAAAAACGGAGCTGGAGGAATCAGGCTCCCTGACTCCAGACTATACTACAAAGCTACAGTAATCAAGACAGTATGGTACCGGCACAAAAACACAAAGATAGATCAATGCAACAGGATAGAAAGCCCAGAGATAAACCCACGCACATAGGGTCACCTTATCTTTGATAAACGAGGCAGGAATGTACAGTGGAGAAAGGACAGCCTCTACAGTAAGTGGTGCTGGGAAAACTGGACAGCTACACGGTAAAGTATGAGATTAGATCACTCCCTAACACCATACACAAAAATAAGCTCAAAATGGATTAAAGACCTAAAGGTGAGGCCAGGAACTATCAAACTCTTAGAGGAAAACATAGGCAGAACACTCTAGGACATAAATCACAGCAAGATCCTTTTTGACCCACCTCCTAGAGAACTGGAAATAAAAACAAAAATAAACAAATGGGACCTAATGAAACTTCAGAGCTTTTGCACAGCAAAGGAAACCATAAACAAGACCAAAAGACAACCCTCAGAATGGGAGAAAATATTTGCAAATGAAGCAACTGACAAAGGATTAATTGCCGAAATTTACAAGCAGCTCATGCAGCTCAATGACAAAAAAAACAAACAACCCAATCCAAAAATGGGCAGAAGACCTAAACAGACATTTCTCCAAAGAAGGTACACAGACTGCCAACAAACACATGAAAGAATGCTCAACATCATGAATCATTAGGGAAATGCAAATCAAAACTACAATGAGATATCATCTCACACCAGTCACAATGGCCATCATCAAAAACTCTACACACACTAAATGCTGGACAGGGTGTGGAGAAAACGGAACACTCCTGCCCTGCTGGTGGCAATGTGAATTGGTACAGCCACTATGGAGAACAGTAGGGAGGTTCCTTAAAAAACTACAGATAGAACTACCATATGACCCAGCAATCCCACTACTGGGCATATACCCTGAGAAAACCATAATTCAAAAAGAGTCATGTACCAAAATGTTCATTGCAGCTCTATTTACAATAGCCCGGAGATGGAAACAACCTAAGTGCCCATCATCGGATGAATGGATAAAGAAGATGTGGCACATATATACAATGGAATATTACTCAGCCATAAAAAGAAACGAAATTGAGCTATCTGTAATGAGGTGGATAGACCTAGAGTCTGTCATACAGAGTGAAGTAAGTCAGAAAGAGAAAGACAAATACCGTGTGCTAACACATATCTATGGAATTTAAGAAAAAAAAAATGTCATGAAGAACCTAGGGGTAAGGCAGGAATAAAGACGCACACCTCCTAGAGAACGGACTTGAGGTTATGGGGAGGGGGAAGGGTGAGCTGTGACAGGGCGAGAGAGAGTCATGGACATATACACACTAACAAACGCAGTAAGGTAGATAGCTAGTGGGAAGCAGCCGCATGGCACAGGGAGATCAGCTAGGTGCTTTGTGACCGCCTGGCGGGGTGGCAGGGGGGGAGACGCAAGAGGGAAGAGATACGGGAACATCTGTATATGTATAACTGATTCACTTTGTTATAAAGCAGAAACTAGCACACCATTGTAAAGCAATTATACCCCAATAAAGATACGAAAACAAAAAAAAAGAAACAGGAAACATCTCGAATAAACAACCTAACCTTGCACCTAAAGCAATTAGAGAAAGAAGAACAAAAAAACCCCAAAGTTACCAGAAGCAAAGAAGTCATAAAAATCGGATCAGAAATACATGAAAAAGAAATGAAGGAAACGATAGCAAAGATCAATAAAACTAAAAGCTGGTTCTTTGAGAAGATAAACAAAATAGATAAACCATTAGCCAGACTCATCAAGAAAAAAAGGGAGAAGACTCAACTCAATAGAATTAGAAGTGAAAAAGGAGAAGTTACAACTGACACTGCAGAAATACAAAAGATCATGAGAGATTACTACAAGCAACTCTACGCCAATAAAATGGACAACCTGGAAGAAATGGACAAATTCTTAGAAATGCACAACCTGCCAAGACTGAACCAGGAAGAAATAGAAAATATGAACAGACCAATCACAAGCACTGAAATTGAAACTGTGATGAAAAATCTTCCAACAAACAAAAGCCCAGGACCAGATGGCTTCACAGGCCAATTCTATCAAACATTTAGAGAAGAGCTAACACCTATCCTTCTCAAACTCTTCCAAAATACGGCCGAGGGACGAACACTCCCAAATTCATTCTACGAGGCCACCATCACCTTGGTACCAAAACCAGACAAGGATGTCACAAAGAAAGAAAACTACAGGCCAATGTCACTGATGAACACACATGCAAAAATCCTCACCAAAATACTAGCAAACAGAATCCAACAGCACATTAAAAGGATCATACACCATGATCAAGGGGGGTTTATTCCAGGAATGCAAGGATCCTTCAATATACGCAAATCAATCAATGTGATAAACCATATTAACAAACTGAAGGAGAAAAACCATACGATCATCTCAATAAATGCAGAGAAAGCTTTTGAGAAAATTGAACACTCATTTATGATAAAAACCCTGCAGAAAGCAGGCTTAGAGAGAACTTTCCTCCACATAATAAAGGCCATATATGACAAACCCACAGCCAACATCCTCCTCAATGGTGAAAAGCTGGAAGTATTTCCACGAAGATCAGGAACAAGACAAGGTTGCCCACTCTCACCACTTTTATTCAATATAGTTTTGCAAGGTTCAGGCACAGCAATCAGAGAAAAAAAGGAAGTAAAAGGAATCCAAATCGGAAAAGAAGAAGTAAAGCTGTCACTGTTTGCAGATGACATGATACTATACATAAAGAATCCGAAAGATGCTACCAGAAAAGTACTAGACCTAATCAATGAATCGGGTAAAGTTGCGGAATACAAAATTAAGGCACAGAAATCTCTTGCATTACTATACACTAACGATGAAAAATCTGAAAGTGAAATCAAGAAAGTACTCCCATTTACCACTGCCACAAAAAGAATAAAATATCTAGGAAGAAACCTACCTAAGGAGACAAAAGACCTGTATGCAGAAAATTGTAAGACACTGATGAAAGAAATTAAGCATGATACAAATAGAGGGAGAGATATACCATGTTCTTGGATTGGAAGAATCAACATTGAGAAAACGACTCTACTACCCACAGCAATCTACAGATTCAATGCAATCCCTATCAAACTACCACTGGCATTTCTCGCAGAACTAGAATAAAACCTTTCACAATTTGTATGGAAACACAGAAGACGCCCAATAGCCAAAGCAATCTTCAGAACGAAAAACGGAGCTGGAGGAATCAGGCTCCCTGACTCCAGACTATACTACAAAGCTACAGTAATCAAGACAGTATGGTACCGGCACAAAAACACAAAGATAGATCAATGCAACAGGATAGAAAGCCCAGAGATAAACCCACGCACATAGGGTCACCTTATCTTTGATAAACGAGGCAGGAATGTACAGTGGAGAAAGGACAGCCTCTACAGTAAGTGGTGCTGGGAAAACTGGACAGCTACACGGTAAAGTATGAGATTAGATCACTCCCTAACACCATACACAAAAATAAGCTCAAAATGGATTAAAGACCTAAAGGTGAGGCCAGGAACTATCAAACTCTTAGAGGAAAACATAGGCAGAACACTCTAGGACATAAATCACAGCAAGATCCTTTTTGACCCACCTCCTAGAGAACTGGAAATAAAAACAAAAATAAACAAATGGGACCTAATGAAACTTCAGAGCTTTTGCACAGCAAAGGAAACCATAAACAAGACCAAAAGACAACCCTCAGAATGGGAGAAAATATTTGCAAATGAAGCAACTGACAAAGGATTAATTGCCGAAATTTACAAGCAGCTCATGCAGCTCAATGACAAAAAAAACAAACAACCCAATCCAAAAATGGGCAGAAGACCTAAACAGACATTTCTCCAAAGAAGGTACACAGACTGCCAACAAACACATGAAAGAATGCTCAACATCATGAATCATTAGGGAAATGCAAATCAAAACTACAATGAGATATCATCTCACACCAGTCACAATGGCCATCATCAAAAACTCTACACACACTAAATGCTGGACAGGGTGTGGAGAAAACGGAACACTCCTGCCCTGCTGGTGGCAATGTGAATTGGTACAGCCACTATGGAGAACAGTAGGGAGGTTCCTTAAAAAACTACAAATAGAACTACCATATGACCCAGCAATCCCACTACTGGGCATATACCCTGAGAAAACCATAATTCAAAAAGAGTCATGTACCAAAATGTTCATTGCAGCTCTATTTACAATAGCCCGGAGATGGAAACAACCTAAGTGCCCATCATCGGATGAATGGATAAAGAAGATGTGGCACATATATACAATGGAATATTACTCAGCCATAAAAAGAAACGAAATTGAGCTATCTGTAATGAGGTGGATAGACCTAGAGTCTGTCATACAGAGTGAAGTAAGTCAGAAAGAGAAAGACAAATACCGTGTGCTAACACATATCTATGGAATTTAAGAAAAAAAAAATGTCATGAAGAACCTAGGGGTAAGGCAGGAATAAAGACGCACACCTCCTAGAGAACGGACTTGAGGTTATGGGGAGGGGGAAGGGTGAGCTGTGACAGGGCGAGAGAGAGTCATGGACATATACACACTAACAAACGCAGTAAGGTAGATAGCTAGTGGGAAGCAGCCGCATGGCACAGGGAGATCAGCTAGGTGCTTTGTGACCGCCTGGCGGGGTGGCAGGGGGGAAGACGCAAGAGGGAAGAGATACGGGAACATCTGTATATGTATAACTGATTCACTTTGTTATAAAGCAGAAACTAGCACACCATTGTAAAGCAATTATACCCCAATAAAGATACGAAAAAAAAAAAAAGAAACAGGAAACATCTCGAATAAACAACCTAACCTTGCACCTAAAGCAATTAGAGAAAGAAGAACAAAAAAACCCCAAAGTTACCAGAAGCAAAGAAATCATAAAAATCGGATCAGAAATACATGAAAAAGAAATGAAGGAAACGATAGCAAAGATCAATAAAACTAAAAGCTGGTTCTTTGAGAAGATAAACAAAATAGATAAACCATTAGCCAGACTCATCAAGAAAAAAAGGGAGAAGACTCAACTCAATAGAATTAGAAGTGAAAAAGGAGAAGTTACAACTGACACTGCAGAAATACAAAAGATCATGAGAGATTACTACAAGCAACTCTACGCCAATAAAATGGACAACCTGGAAGAAATGGACAAATTCTTAGAAATGCACAACCTGCCAAGACTGAACCAGGAAGAAATAGAAAATATGAACAGACCAATCACAAGCACTGAAATTGAAACTGTGATGAAAAATCTTCCAACAAACAAAAGCCCAGGACCAGATGGCTTCACAGGCCAATTCTATCAAACATTTAGAGAAGAGCTAACACCTATCCTTCTCAAACTCTTCCAAAATACGGCCGAGGGACGAACACTCCCAAATTCATTCTACGAGGCCACCATCACCTTGGTACCAAAACCAGACAAGGATGTCACAAAGAAAGAAAACTACAGGCCAATGTCACTGATGAACACACATGCAAAAATCCTCACCAAAATACTAGCAAACAGAATCCAACAGCACATTAAAAGGATCATACACCATGATCAAGGGGGGTTTATTCCAGGAATGCAAGGATCCTTCAATATACGCAAATCAATCAATGTGATAAACCATATTAACAAACTGAAGGAGAAAAACCATACGATCATCTCAATAAATGCAGAGAAAGCTTTTGAGAAAATTGAACACTCATTTATGATAAAAACCCTGCAGAAAGCAGGCTTAGAGAGAACTTTCCTCCACATAATAAAGGCCATATATGACAAACCCACAGCCAACATCCTCCTCAATGGTGAAAAGCTGGAAGTATTTCCACGAAGATCAGGAACAAGACAAGGTTGCCCACTCTCACCACTTTTATTCAATATAGTTTTGCAAGGTTCAGGCACAGCAATCAGAGAAAAAAAGGAAGTAAAAGGAATCCAAATCGGAAAAGAAGAAGTAAAGCTGTCACTGTTTGCAGATGACATGATACTATACATAAAGAATCCGAAAGATGCTACCAGAAAAGTACTAGACCTAATCAATGAATCGGGTAAAGTTGCGGAATACAAAATTAAGGCACAGAAATCTCTTGCATTACTATACACTAACGATGAAAAATCTGAAAGTGAAATCAAGAAAGTACTCCCATTTACCACTGCCACAAAAAGAATAAAATATCTAGGAAGAAACCTACCTAAGGAGACAAAAGACCTGTATGCAGAAAATTGTAAGACACTGATGAAAGAAATTAAGCATGATACAAATAGAGGGAGAGATATACCATGTTCTTGGATTGGAAGAATCAACATTGAGAAAACGACTCTACTACCCACAGCAATCTACAGATTCAATGCAATCCCTATCAAACTACCACTGGCATTTCTCACAGAACTAGAATAAAACCTTTCACAATTTGTATGGAAACACAGAAGACGCCCAATAGCCAAAGCAATCTTCAGAACGAAAAACGGAGCTGGAGGAATCAGGCTCCCTGACTCCAGACTATACTACAAAGCTACAGTAATCAAGACAGTATGGTACCGGCACAAAAACACAAAGATAGATCAATGCAACAGGATAGAAAGCCCAGAGATAAACCCACGCACATAGGGTCACCTTATCTTTGATAAACGAGGCAGGAATGTACAGTGGAGAAAGGACAGCCTCTACAGTAAGTGGTGCTGGGAAAACTGGACAGCTACACGGTAAAGTATGAGATTAGATCACTCCCTAACACCATACACAAAAATAAGCTCAAAATGGATTAAAGACCTAAAGGTGAGGCCAGGAACTATCAAACTCTTAGAGGAAAACATAGGCAGAACACTCTAGGACATAAATCACAGCAAGATCCTTTTTGACCCACCTCCTAGAGAACTGGAAATAAAAACAAAAATAAACAAATGGGACCTAATGAAACTTCAGAGCTTTTGCACAGCAAAGGAAACCATAAACAAGACCAAAAGACAACCCTCAGAATGGGAGAAAATATTTGCAAATGAAGCAACTGACAAAGGATTAATTGCCGAAATTTACAAGCAGCTCATGCAGCTCAATGACAAAAAAAACAAACAACCCAATCCAAAAATGGGCAGAAGACCTAAACAGACATTTCTCCAAAGAAGGTACACAGACTGCCAACAAACACATGAAAGAATGCTCAACATCATGAATCATTAGGGAAATGCAAATCAAAACTACAATGAGATATCATCTCACACCAGTCACAATGGCCATCATCAAAAACTCTACACACACTAAATGCTGGACAGGGTGTGGAGAAAACGGAACACTCCTGCCCTGCTGGTGGCAATGTGAATTGGTACAGCCACTATGGAGAACAGTAGGGAGGTTCCTTAAAAAACTACAGATAGAACTACCATATGACCCAGCAATCCCACTACTGGGCATATACCCTGAGAAAACCATAATTCAAAAAGAGTCATGTACCAAAATGTTCATTGCAGCTCTATTTACAATAGCCCGGAGATGGAAACAACCTAAGTGCCCATCATCGGATGAATGGATAAAGAAGATGTGGCACATATATACAATGGAATATTACTCAGCCATAAAAAGAAACGAAATTGAGCTACCTGTAATGAGGTGGATAGACCTAGAGTCTGTCATACAGAGTGAAGTAAGTCAGAAAGAGAAAGACAAATACCGTGTGCTAACACATATCTATGGAATTTAAGAAAAAAAAAATGTCCTGAAGAACCTAGGGGTAAGGCAGGAATAAAGACGCACACCTCCTAGAGAACGGACTTGAGGTTATGGGGAGGGGGAAGGGTGAGCTGTGACAGGGCGAGAGAGAGTCATGGACATATACACACTAACAAACGCAGTAAGGTAGATAGCTAGTGGGAAGCAGCCGCATGGCACAGGGAGATCAGCTAGGTGCTTTGTGACCGCCTGGCGGGGTGGCAGGGGGGGAGACGCAAGAGGGAAGAGATACGGGAACATCTGTATATGTATAACTGATTCACTTTGTTATAAAGCAGAAACTAGCACACCATTGTAAAGCAATTATACCCCAATAAAGATACGAAAACAAAAAAAAAGAAACAGGAAACATCTCGAATAAACAACCTAACCTTGCACCTAAAGCAATTAGAGAAAGAAGAACAAAAAAACCCCAAAGTTACCAGAAGCAAAGAAGTCATAAAAATCGGATCAGAAATACATGAAAAAGAAATGAAGGAAACGATAGCAAAGATCAATAAAACTAAAAGCTGGTTCTTTGAGAAGATAAACAAAATAGATAAACCATTAGCCAGACTCATCAAGAAAAAAAGGGAGAAGACTCAACTCAATAGAATTAGAAGTGAAAAAGGAGAAGTTACAACTGACACTGCAGAAATACAAAAGATCATGAGAGATTACTACAAGCAACTCTACGCCAATAAAATGGACAACCTGGAAGAAATGGACAAATTCTTAGAAATGCACAACCTGCCAAGACTGAACCAGGAAGAAATAGAAAATATGAACAGACCAATCACAAGCACTGAAATTGAAACTGTGATGAAAAATCTTCCAACAAACAAAAGCCCAGGACCAGATGGCTTCACAGGCCAATTCTATCAAACATTTAGAGAAGAGCTAACACCTATCCTTCTCAAACTCTTCCAAAATACGGCCGAGGGACGAACACTCCCAAATTCATTCTACGAGGCCACCATCACCTTGGGACCAAAACCAGACAAGGATGTCACAAAGAAAGAAAACTACAGGCCAATGTCACTGATGAACACACATGCAAAAATCCTCACCAAAATACTAGCAAACAGAATCCAACAGCACATTAAAAGGATCATACACCATGATCAAGGGGGGTTTATTCCAGGAATGCAAGGATCCTTCAATATACGCAAATCAATCAATGTGATAAACCATATTAACAAACTGAAGGAGAAAAACCATACGATCATCTCAATAAATGCAGAGAAAGCTTTTGAGAAAATTGAACACTCATTTATGATAAAAACCCTGCAGAAAGCAGGCTTAGAGAGAACTTTCCTCCACATAATAAAGGCCATATATGACAAACCCACAGCCAACATCCTCCTCAATGGTGAAAAGCTGGAAGTATTTCCACGAAGATCAGGAACAAGACAAGGTTGCCCACTCTCACCACTTTTATTCAATATAGTTTTGCAAGGTTCAGGCACAGCAATCAGAGAAAAAAAGGAAGTAAAAGGAATCCAAATCGGAAAAGAAGAAGTAAAGCTGTCACTGTTTGCAGATGACATGATACTATACATAAAGAATCCGAAAGATGCTACCAGAAAAGTACTAGACCTAATCAATGAATCGGGTAAAGTTGCGGAATACAAAATTAAGGCACAGAAATCTCTTGCATTACTATACACTAACGATGAAAAATCTGAAAGTGAAATCAAGAAAGTACTCCCATTTACCACTGCCACAAAAAGAATAAAATATCTAGGAAGAAACCTACCTAAGGAGACAAAAGACCTGTATGCAGAAAATTGTAAGACACTGATGAAAGAAATTAAGCATGATACAAATAGAGGGAGAGATATACCATGTTCTTGGATTGGAAGAATCAACATTGAGAAAACGACTCTACTACCCACAGCAATCTACAGATTCAATGCAATCCCTATCAAACTACCACTGGCATTTCTCACAGAACTAGAATAAAACCTTTCACAATTTGTATGGAAACACAGAAGACGCCCAATAGCCAAAGCAATCTTCAGAACGAAAAACGGAGCTGGAGGAATCAGGCTCCCTGACTCCAGACTATACTACAAAGCTACAGTAATCAAGACAGTATGGTACCGGCACAAAAACACAAAGATAGATCAATGCAACAGGATAGAAAGCCCAGAGATAAACCCACGCACATAGGGTCACCTTATCTTTGATAAACGAGGCAGGAATGTACAGTGGAGAAAGGACAGCCTCTACAGTAAGTGGTGCTGGGAAAACTGGACAGCTACACGGTAAAGTATGAGATTAGATCACTCCCTAACACCATACACAAAAATAAGCTCAAAATGGATTAAAGACCTAAAGGTGAGGCCAGGAACTATCAAACTCTTAGAGGAAAACATAGGCAGAACACTCTAGGACATAAATCACAGCAAGATCCTTTTTGACCCACCTCCTAGAGAACTGGAAATAAAAACAAAAATAAACAAATGGGACCTAATGAAACTTCAGAGCTTTTGCACAGCAAAGGAAACCATAAACAAGACCAAAAGACAACCCTCAGAATGGGAGAAAATATTTGCAAATGAAGCAACTGACAAAGGATTAATTGCCGAAATTTACAAGCAGCTCATGCAGCTCAATGACAAAAAAAACAAACAACCCAATCCAAAAATGGGCAGAAGACCTAAACAGACATTTCTCCAAAGAAGGTACACAGACTGCCAACAAACACATGAAAGAATGCTCAACATCATGAATCATTAGGGAAATGCAAATCAAAACTACAATGAGATATCATCTCACACCAGTCACAATGGCCATCATCAAAAACTCTACACACACTAAATGCTGGACAGGGTGTGGAGAAAACGGAACACTCCTGCCCTGCTGGTGGCAATGTGAATTGGTACAGCCACTATGGAGAACAGTAGGGAGGTTCCTTAAAAAACTACAGATAGAACTACCATATGACCCAGCAATCCCACTACTGGGCATATACCCTGAGAAAACCATAATTCAAAAAGAGTCATGTACCAAAATGTTCATTGCAGCTCTATTTACAATAGCCCGGAGATGGAAACAACCTAAGTGCCCATCATCGGATGAATGGATAAAGAAGATGTGGCACATATATACAATGGAATATTACTCAGCCATAAAAAGAAACGAAATTGAGCTACCTGTAATGAGGTGGATAGACCTAGAGTCTGTCATACAGAGTGAAGTAAGTCAGAAAGAGAAAGACAAATACCGTGTGCTAACACATATCTATGGAATTTAAGAAAAAAAAAATGTCCTGAAGAACCTAGGGGTAAGGCAGGAATAAAGACGCACACCTCCTAGAGAACGGACTTGAGGTTATGGGGAGGGGGAAGGGTGAGCTGTGACAGGGCGAGAGAGAGTCATGGACATATACACACTAACAAACGCAGTAAGGTAGATAGCTAGTGGGAAGCAGCCGCATGGCACAGGGAGATCAGCTAGGTGCTTTGTGACCGCCTGGCGGGGTGGCAGGGGGGGAGACGCAAGAGGGAAGAGATACGGGAACATCTGTATATGTATAACTGATTCACTTTGTTATAAAGCAGAAACTAGCACACCATTGTAAAGCAATTATACCCCAATAAAGATACGAAAACAAAAAAAAAGAAACAGGAAACATCTCGAATAAACAACCTAACCTTGCACCTAAAGCAATTAGAGAAAGAAGAACAAAAAAACCCCAAAGTTACCAGAAGCAAAGAAGTCATAAAAATCGGATCAGAAATACATGAAAAAGAAATGAAGGAAACGATAGCAAAGATCAATAAAACTAAAAGCTGGTTCTTTGAGAAGATAAACAAAATAGATAAACCATTAGCCAGACTCATCAAGAAAAAAAGGGAGAAGACTCAACTCAATAGAATTAGAAGTGAAAAAGGAGAAGTTACAACTGACACTGCAGAAATACAAAAGATCATGAGAGATTACTACAAGCAACTCTACGCCAATAAAATGGACAACCTGGAAGAAATGGACAAATTCTTAGAAATGCACAACCTGCCAAGACTGAACCAGGAAGAAATAGAAAATATGAACAGACCAATCACAAGCACTGAAATTGAAACTGTGATGAAAAATCTTCCAACAAACAAAAGCCCAGGACCAGATGGCTTCACAGGCCAATTCTATCAAACATTTAGAGAAGAGCTAACACCTATCCTTCTCAAACTCTTCCAAAATACGGCCGAGGGACGAACACTCCCAAATTCATTCTACGAGGCCACCATCACCTTGGGACCAAAACCAGACAAGGATGTCACAAAGAAAGAAAACTACAGGCCAATGTCACTGATGAACACACATGCAAAAATCCTCACCAAAATACTAGCAAACAGAATCCAACAGCACATTAAAAGGATCATACACCATGATCAAGGGGGGTTTATTCCAGGAATGCAAGGATCCTTCAATATACGCAAATCAATCAATGTGATAAACCATATTAACAAACTGAAGGAGAAAAACCATACGATCATCTCAATAAATGCAGAGAAAGCTTTTGAGAAAATTGAACACTCATTTATGATAAAAACCCTGCAGAAAGCAGGCTTAGAGAGAACTTTCCTCCACATAATAAAGGCCATATATGACAAACCCACAGCCAACATCCTCCTCAATGGTGAAAAGCTGGAAGTATTTCCACGAAGATCAGGAACAAGACAAGGTTGCCCACTCTCACCACTTTTATTCAATATAGTTTTGCAAGGTTCAGGCACAGCAATCAGAGAAAAAAAGGAAGTAAAAGGAATCCAAATCGGAAAAGAAGAAGTAAAGCTGTCACTGTTTGCAGATGACATGATACTATACATAAAGAATCCGAAAGATGCTACCAGAAAAGTACTAGACCTAATCAATGAATCGGGTAAAGTTGCGGAATACAAAATTAAGGCACAGAAATCTCTTGCATTACTATACACTAACGATGAAAAATCTGAAAGTGAAATCAAGAAAGTACTCCCATTTACCACTGCCACAAAAAGAATAAAATATCTAGGAAGAAACCTACCTAAGGAGACAAAAGACCTGTATGCAGAAAATTGTAAGACACTGATGAAAGAAATTAAGCATGATACAAATAGAGGGAGAGATATACCATGTTCTTGGATTGGAAGAATCAACATTGAGAAAACGACTCTACTACCCACAGCAATCTACAGATTCAATGCAATCCCTATCAAACTACCACTGGCATTTCTCACAGAACTAGAATAAAACCTTTCACAATTTGTATGGAAACACAGAAGACGCCCAATAGCCAAAGCAATCTTCAGAACGAAAAACGGAGCTGGAGGAATCAGGCTCCCTGACTCCAGACTATACTACAAAGCTACAGTAATCAAGACAGTATGGTACCGGCACAAAAACACAAAGATAGATCAATGCAACAGGATAGAAAGCCCAGAGATAAACCCACGCACATAGGGTCACCTTATCTTTGATAAACGAGGCAGGAATGTACAGTGGAGAAAGGACAGCCTCTACAGTAAGTGGTGCTGGGAAAACTGGACAGCTACACGGTAAAGTATGAGATTAGATCACTCCCTAACACCATACACAAAAATAAGCTCAAAATGGATTAAAGACCTAAAGGTGAGGCCAGGAACTATCAAACTCTTAGAGGAAAACATAGGCAGAACACTCTAGGACATAAATCACAGCAAGATCCTTTTTGACCCACCTCCTAGAGAACTGGAAATAAAAACAAAAATAAACAAATGGGACCTAATGAAACTTCAGAGCTTTTGCACAGCAAAGGAAACCATAAACAAGACCAAAAGACAACCCTCAGAATGGGAGAAAATATTTGCAAATGAAGCAACTGACAAAGGATTAATTGCCGAAATTTACAAGCAGCTCATGCAGCTCAATGACAAAAAAAACAAACAACCCAATCCAAAAATGGGCAGAAGACCTAAACAGACATTTCTCCAAAGAAGGTACACAGACTGCCAACAAACACATGAAAGAATGCTCAACATCATGAATCATTAGGGAAATGCAAATCAAAACTACAATGAGATATCATCTCACACCAGTCACAATGGCCATCATCAAAAACTCTACACACACTAAATGCTGGACAGGGTGTGGAGAAAACGGAACACTCCTGCCCTGCTGGTGGCAATGTGAATTGGTACAGCCACTATGGAGAACAGTAGGGAGGTTCCTTAAAAAACTACAGATAGAACTACCATATGACCCAGCAATCCCACTACTGGGCATATACCCTGAGAAAACCATAATTCAAAAAGAGTCATGTACCAAAATGTTCATTGCAGCTCTATTTACAATAGCCCGGAGATGGAAACAACCTAAGTGCCCATCATCGGATGAATGGATAAAGAAGATGTGGCACATATATACAATGGAATATTACTCAGCCATAAAAAGAAACGAAATTGAGCTACCTGTAATGAGGTGGATAGACCTAGAGTCTGTCATACAGAGTGAAGTAAGTCAGAAAGAGAAAGACAAATACCGTGTGCTAACACATATCTATGGAATTTAAGAAAAAAAAAATGTCCTGAAGAACCTAGGGGTAAGGCAGGAATAAAGACGCACACCTCCTAGAGAACGGACTTGAGGTTATGGGGAGGGGGAAGGGTGAGCTGTGACAGGGCGAGAGAGAGTCATGGACATATACACACTAACAAACGCAGTAAGGTAGATAGCTAGTGGGAAGCAGCCGCATGGCACAGGGAGATCAGCTAGGTGCTTTGTGACCGCCTGGCGGGGTGGCAGGGGGGGAGACGCAAGAGGGAAGAGATACGGGAACATCTGTATATGTATAACTGATTCACTTTGTTATAAAGCAGAAACTAGCACACCATTGTAAAGCAATTATACCCCAATAAAGATACGAAAACAAAAAAAAAGAAACAGGAAACATCTCGAATAAACAACCTAACCTTGCACCTAAAGCAATTAGAGAAAGAAGAACAAAAAAACCCCAAAGTTACCAGAAGCAAAGAAGTCATAAAACTCGGATCAGAAATACATGAAAAAGAAATGAAGGAAACGATAGCAAAGATCAATAAAACTAAAAGCTGGTTCTTTGAGAAGATAAACAAAATAGATAAACCATTAGCCAGACTCATCAAGAAAAAAAGGGAGAAGACTCAACTCAATAGAATTAGAAGTGAAAAAGGAGAAGTTACAACTGACACTGCAGAAATACAAAAGATCATGAGAGATTACTACAAGCAACTCTACGCCAATAAAATGGACAACCTGGAAGAAATGGACAAATTCTTAGAAATGCACAACCTGCCAAGACTGAACCAGGAAGAAATAGAAAATATGAACAGACCAATCACAAGCACTGAAATTGAAACTGTGATGAAAAATCTTCCAACAAACAAAAGCCCAGGACCAGATGGCTTCACAGGCCAATTCTATCAAACATTTAGAGAAGAGCTAACACCTATCCTTCTCAAACTCTTCCAAAATACGGCCGAGGGACGAACACTCCCAAATTCATTCTACGAGGCCACCATCACCTTGGTACCAAAACCAGACAAGGATGTCACAAAGAAAGAAAACTACAGGCCAATGTCACTGATGAACACACATGCAAAAATCCTCACCAAAATACTAGCAAACAGAATCCAACAGCACATTAAAAGGATCATACACCATGATCAAGGGGGGTTTATTCCAGGAATGCAAGGATCCTTCAATATACGCAAATCAATCAATGTGATAAACCATATTAACAAACTGAAGGAGAAAAACCATACGATCATCTCAATAAATGCAGAGAAAGCTTTTGAAAAAATTGAACACTCATTTATGATAAAAACCCTGCAGAAAGTAGGCTTAGAGAGAACTTTCCTCCACATAATAAAGGCCATATATGACAAACCCACAGCCAACATCCTCCTCAATGGTGAAAAGCTGGAAGTATTTCCACGAAGATCAGGAACAAGACAAGGTTGCCCACTCTCACCACTTTTATTCAATATAGTTTGCAAGGTTCAGGCACAGCAATCAGAGAAAAAAAGGAAGTAAAAGGAATCCAAATCGGAAAAGAAGAAGTAAAGCTGTCACTGTTTGCAGATGACATGATACTATACATAAAGAATCCGAAAGATGCTACCAGAAAAGTACTAGACCTAATCAATGAATCGGGTAAAGTTGCGGAATACAAAATTAAGGCACAGAAATCTCTTGCATTACTATACACTAACGATGAAAAATCTGAAAGTGAAATCAAGAAAGTACTCCCATTTACCACTGCCACAAAAAGAATAAAATATCTAGGAAGAAACCTACCTAAGGAGACAAAAGACCTGTATGCAGAAAATTGTAAGACACTGATGAAAGAAATTAAGCATGATACAAATAGAGGGAGAGATATACCATGTTCTTGGATTGGAAGAATCAACATTGAGAAAACGACTCTACTACCCACAGCAATCTACAGATTCAATGCAATCCCTATCAAACTACCACTGGCATTTCTCACAGAACTAGAATAAAACCTTTCACAATTTGTATGGAAACACAGAAGACGCCCAATAGCCAAAGCAATCTTCAGAACGAAAAACGGAGCTGGAGGAATCAGGCTCCCTGACTCCAGACTATACTACAAAGCTACAGTAATCAAGACAGTATGGTACCGGCACAAAAACACAAAGATAGATCAATGCAACAGGATAGAAAGCCCAGAGATAAACCCACGCACATAGGGTCACCTTATCTTTGATAAACGAGGCAGGAATGTACAGTGGAGAAAGGACAGCCTCTACAGTAAGTGGTGCTGGGAAAACTGGACAGCTACACGGTAAAGTATGAGATTAGATCACTCCCTAACACCATACACAAAAATAAGCTCAAAATGGATTAAAGACCTAAAGGTGAGGCCAGGAACTATCAAACTCTTAGAGGAAAACATAGGCAGAACACTCTAGGACATAAATCACAGCAAGATCCTTTTTGACCCACCTCCTAGAGAACTGGAAATAAAAACAAAAATAAACAAATGGGACCTAATGAAACTTCAGAGCTTTTGCACAGCAAAGGAAACCATAAACAAGACCAAAAGACAACCCTCAGAATGGGAGAAAATATTTGCAAATGAAGCAACTGACAAAGGATTAATTGCCGAAATTTACAAGCAGCTCATGCAGCTCAATGACAAAAAAAACAAACAACCCAATCCAAAAATGGGCAGAAGACCTAAACAGACATTTCTCCAAAGAAGGTACACAGACTGCCAACAAACACATGAAAGAATGCTCAACATCATGAATCATTAGGGAAATGCAAATCAAAACTACAATGAGATATCATCTCACACCAGTCACAATGGCCATCATCAAAAACTCTACACACACTAAATGCTGGACAGGGTGTGGAGAAAACGGAACACTCCTGCCCTGCTGGTGGCAATGTGAATTGGTACAGCCACTATGGAGAACAGTAGGGAGGTTCCTTAAAAAACTACAGATAGAACTACCATATGACCCAGCAATCCCACTACTGGGCATATACCCTGAGAAAACCATAATTCAAAAAGAGTCATGTACCAAAATGTTCATTGCAGCTCTATTTACAATAGCCCGGAGATGGAAACAACCTAAGTGCCCATCATCGGATGAATGGATAAAGAAGATGTGGCACATATATACAATGGAATATTACTCAGCCATAAAAAGAAACGAAATTGAGCTACCTGTAATGAGGTGGATAGACCTAGAGTCTGTCATACAGAGTGAAGTAAGTCAGAAAGAGAAAGACAAATACCGTGTGCTAACACATATCTATGGAATTTAAGAAAAAAAAAATGTCCTGAAGAACCTAGGGGTAAGGCAGGAATAAAGACGCACACCTCCTAGAGAACGGACTTGAGGTTATGGGGAGGGGGAAGGGTGAGCTGTGACAGGGCGAGAGAGAGTCATGGACATATACACACTAACAAACGCAGTAAGGTAGATAGCTAGTGGGAAGCAGCCGCATGGCACAGGGAGATCAGCTAGGTGCTTTGTGACCGCCTGGCGGGGTGGCAGGGGGGGAGACGCAAGAGGGAAGAGATACGGGAACATCTGTATATGTATAACTGATTCACTTTGTTATAAAGCAGAAACTAGCACACCATTGTAAAGCAATTATACCCCAATAAAGATACGAAAACAAAAAAAAAGAAACAGGAAACATCTCGAATAAACAACCTAACCTTGCACCTAAAGCAATTAGAGAAAGAAGAACAAAAAAACCCCAAAGTTACCAGAAGCAAAGAAGTCATAAAACTCGGATCAGAAATACATGAAAAAGAAATGAAGGAAACGATAGCAAAGATCAATAAAACTAAAAGCTGGTTCTTTGAGAAGATAAACAAAATAGATAAACCATTAGCCAGACTCATCAAGAAAAAAAGGGAGAAGACTCAACTCAATAGAATTAGAAGTGAAAAAGGAGAAGTTACAACTGACACTGCAGAAATACAAAAGATCATGAGAGATTACTACAAGCAACTCTACGCCAATAAAATGGACAACCTGGAAGAAATGGACAAATTCTTAGAAATGCACAACCTGCCAAGACTGAACCAGGAAGAAATAGAAAATATGAACAGACCAATCACAAGCACTGAAATTGAAACTGTGATGAAAAATCTTCCAACAAACAAAAGCCCAGGACCAGATGGCTTCACAGGCCAATTCTATCAAACATTTAGAGAAGAGCTAACACCTATCCTTCTCAAACTCTTCCAAAATACGGCCGAGGGACGAACACTCCCAAATTCATTCTACGAGGCCACCATCACCTTGGTACCAAAACCAGACAAGGATGTCACAAAGAAAGAAAACTACAGGCCAATGTCACTGATGAACACACATGCAAAAATCCTCACCAAAATACTAGCAAACAGAATCCAACAGCACATTAAAAGGATCATACACCATGATCAAGGGGGGTTTATTCCAGGAATGCAAGGATCCTTCAATATACGCAAATCAATCAATGTGATAAACCATATTAACAAACTGAAGGAGAAAAACCATACGATCATCTCAATAAATGCAGAGAAAGCTTTTGAAAAAATTGAACACTCATTTATGATAAAAACCCTGCAGAAAGTAGGCTTAGAGAGAACTTTCCTCCACATAATAAAGGCCATATATGACAAACCCACAGCCAACATCCTCCTCAATGGTGAAAAGCTGGAAGTATTTCCACGAAGATCAGGAACAAGACAAGGTTGCCCACTCTCACCACTTTTATTCAATATAGTTTTGCAAGGTTCAGGCACAGCAATCAGAGAAAAAAAGGAAGTAAAAGGAATCCAAATCGGAAAAGAAGAAGTAAAGCTGTCACTGTTTGCAGATGACATGATACTATACATAAAGAATCCGAAAGATGCTACCAGAAAAGTACTAGACCTAATCAATGAATCGGGTAAAGTTGCGGAATACAAAATTAAGGCACAGAAATCTCTTGCATTACTATACACTAACGATGAAAAATCTGAAAGTGAAATCAAGAAAGTACTCCCATTTACCACTGCCACAAAAAGAATAAAATATCTAGGAAGAAACCTACCTAAGGAGACAAAAGACCTGTATGCAGAAAATTGTAAGACACTGATGAAAGAAATTAAGCATGATACAAATAGAGGGAGAGATATACCATGTTCTTGGATTGGAAGAATCAACATTGAGAAAACGACTCTACTACCCACAGCAATCTACAGATTCAATGCAATCCCTATCAAACTACCACTGGCATTTCTCACAGAACTAGAATAAAACCTTTCACAATTTGTATGGAAACACAGAAGACGCCCAATAGCCAAAGCAATCTTCAGAACGAAAAACGGAGCTGGAGGAATCAGGCTCCCTGACTCCAGACTATACTACAAAGCTACAGTAATCAAGACAGTATGGTACCGGCACAAAAACACAAAGATAGATCAATGCAACAGGATAGAAAGCCCAGAGATAAACCCACGCACATAGGGTCACCTTATCTTTGATAAACGAGGCAGGAATGTACAGTGGAGAAAGGACAGCCTCTACAGTAAGTGGTGCTGGGAAAACTGGACAGCTACACGGTAAAGTATGAGATTAGATCACTCCCTAACACCATACACAAAAATAAGCTCAAAATGGATTAAAGACCTAAAGGTGAGGCCAGGAACTATCAAACTCTTAGAGGAAAACATAGGCAGAACACTCTAGGACATAAATCACAGCAAGATCCTTTTTGACCCACCTCCTAGAGAACTGGAAATAAAAACAAAAATAAACAAATGGGACCTAATGAAACTTCAGAGCTTTTGCACAGCAAAGGAAACCATAAACAAGACCAAAAGACAACCCTCAGAATGGGAGAAAATATTTGCAAATGAAGCAACTGACAAAGGATTAATTGCCGAAATTTACAAGCAGCTCATGCAGCTCAATGACAAAAAAAACAAACAACCCAATCCAAAAATGGGCAGAAGACCTAAACAGACATTTCTCCAAAGAAGGTACACAGACTGCCAACAAACACATGAAAGAATGCTCAACATCATGAATCATTAGGGAAATGCAAATCAAAACTACAATGAGATATCATCTCACACCAGTCACAATGGCCATCATCAAAAACTCTACACACACTAAATGCTGGACAGGGTGTGGAGAAAACGGAACACTCCTGCCCTGCTGGTGGCAATGTGAATTGGTACAGCCACTATGGAGAACAGTAGGGAGGTTCCTTAAAAAACTACAGATAGAACTACCATATGACCCAGCAATCCCACTACTGGGCATATACCCTGAGAAAACCATAATTCAAAAAGAGTCATGTACCAAAATGTTCATTGCAGCTCTATTTACAATAGCCCGGAGATGGAAACAACCTAAGTGCCCATCATCGGATGAATGGATAAAGAAGATGTGGCACATATATACAATGGAATATTACTCAGCCATAAAAAGAAACGAAATTGAGCTACCTGTAATGAGGTGGATAGACCTAGAGTCTGTCATACAGAGTGAAGTAAGTCAGAAAGAGAAAGACAAATACCGTGTGCTAACACATATCTATGGAATTTAAGAAAAAAAAAATGTCCTGAAGAACCTAGGGGTAAGGCAGGAATAAAGACGCACACCTCCTAGAGAACGGACTTGAGGTTATGGGGAGGGGGAAGGGTGAGCTGTGACAGGGCGAGAGAGAGTCATGGACATATACACACTAACAAACGCAGTAAGGTAGATAGCTAGTGGGAAGCAGCCGCATGGCACAGGGAGATCAGCTAGGTGCTTTGTGACCGCCTGGCGGGGTGGCAGGGGGGGAGACGCAAGAGGGAAGAGATACGGGAACATCTGTATATGTATAACTGATTCACTTTGTTATAAAGCAGAAACTAGCACACCATTGTAAAGCAATTATACCCCAATAAAGATACGAAAACAAAAAAAAAGAAACAGGAAACATCTCGAATAAACAACCTAACCTTGCACCTAAAGCAATTAGAGAAAGAAGAACAAAAAAACCCCAAAGTTACCAGAAGCAAAGAAGTCATAAAAATCGGATCAGAAATACATGAAAAAGAAATGAAGGAAACGATAGCAAAGATCAATAAAACTAAAAGCTGGTTCTTTGAGAAGATAAACAAAATAGATAAACCATTAGCCAGACTCATCAAGAAAAAAAGGGAGAAGACTCAACTCAATAGAATTAGAAGTGAAAAAGGAGAAGTTACAACTGACACTGCAGAAATACAAAAGATCATGAGAGATTACTACAAGCAACTCTACGCCAATAAAATGGACAACCTGGAAGAAATGGACAAATTCTTAGAAATGCACAACCTGCCAAGACTGAACCAGGAAGAAATAGAAAATATGAACAGACCAATCACAAGCACTGAAATTGAAACTGTGATGAAAAATCTTCCAACAAACAAAAGCCCAGGACCAGATGGCTTCACAGGCCAATTCTATCAAACATTTAGAGAAGAGCTAACACCTATCCTTCTCAAACTCTTCCAAAATACGGCCGAGGGACGAACACTCCCAAATTCATTCTACGAGGCCACCATCACCTTGGTACCAAAACCAGACAAGGATGTCACAAAGAAAGAAAACTACAGGCCAATGTCACTGATGAACACACATGCAAAAATCCTCACCAAAGTACTAGCAAACAGAATCCAACAGCACATTAAAAGGATCATACACCATGATCAAGGGGGGTTTATTCCAGGAATGCAAGGATCCTTCAATATACGCAAATCAATCAATGTGATAAACCATATTAACAAACTGAAGGAGAAAAACCATACGATCATCTCAATAAATGCAGAGAAAGCTTCTGAAAAAATTGAACACTCATTTATGATAAAAACCCTGCAGAAAGTAGGCTTAGAGAGAACTTTCCTCCACATAATAAAGGCCATATATGACAAACCCACAGCCAACATCCTCCTCAATGGTGAAAAGCTGGAAGTATTTCCACGAAGATCAGGAACAAGACAAGGTTGCCCACTCTCACCACTTTTATTCAATATAGTTTTGCAAGGTTCAGGCACAGCAATCAGAGAAAAAAAGGAAGTAAAAGGAATCCAAATCGGAAAAGAAGAAGTAAAGCTGTCACTGTTTGCAGATGACATGATACTATACATAAAGAATCCGAAAGATGCTACCAGAAAAGTACTAGACCTAATCAATGAATCGGGTAAAGTTGCGGAATACAAAATTAAGGCACAGAAATCTCTTGCATTACTATACACTAACGATGAAAAATCTGAAAGTGAAATCAAGAAAGTACTCCCATTTACCACTGCCACAAAAAGAATAAAATATCTAGGAAGAAACCTACCTAAGGAGACAAAAGACCTGTATGCAGAAAATTGTAAGACACTGATGAAAGAAATTAAGCATGATACAAATAGAGGGAGAGATATACCATGTTCTTGGATTGGAAGAATCAACATTGAGAAAACGACTCTACTACCCACAGCAATCTACAGATTCAATGCAATCCCTATCAAACTACCACTGGCATTTCTCACAGAACTAGAATAAAACCTTTCACAATTTGTATGGAAACACAGAAGACGCCCAATAGCCAAAGCAATCTTCAGAACGAAAAACGGAGCTGGAGGAATCAGGCTCCCTGACTCCAGACTATACTACAAAGCTACAGTAATCAAGACAGTATGGTACCGGCACAAAAACACAAAGATAGATCAATGCAACAGGATAGAAAGCCCAGAGATAAACCCACGCACATAGGGTCACCTTATCTTTGATAAACGAGGCAGGAATGTACAGTGGAGAAAGGACAGCCTCTACAGTAAGTGGTGCTGGGAAAACTGGACAGCTACACGGTAAAGTATGAGATTAGATCACTCCCTAACACCATACACAAAAATAAGCTCAAAATGGATTAAAGACCTAAAGGTGAGGCCAGGAACTATCAAACTCTTAGAGGAAAACATAGGCAGAACACTCTAGGACATAAATCACAGCAAGATCCTTTTTGACCCACCTCCTAGAGAACTGGAAATAAAAACAAAAATAAACAAATGGGACCTAATGAAACTTCAGAGCTTTTGCACAGCAAAGGAAACCATAAACAAGACCAAAAGACAACCCTCAGAATGGGAGAAAATATTTGCAAATGAAGCAACTGACAAAGGATTAATTGCCGAAATTTACAAGCAGCTCATGCAGCTCAATGACAAAAAAAACAAACAACCCAATCCAAAAATGGGCAGAAGACCTAAACAGACATTTCTCCAAAGAAGGTACACAGACTGCCAACAAACACATGAAAGAATGCTCAACATCATGAATCATTAGGGAAATGCAAATCAAAACTACAATGAGATATCATCTCACACCAGTCACAATGGCCATCATCAAAAACTCTACACACACTAAATGCTGGACAGGGTGTGGAGAAAACGGAACACTCCTGCCCTGCTGGTGGCAATGTGAATTGGTACAGCCACTATGGAGAACAGTAGGGAGGTTCCTTAAAAAACTACAGATAGAACTACCATATGACCCAGCAATCCCACTACTGGGCATATACCCTGAGAAAACCATAATTCAAAAAGAGTCATGTACCAAAATGTTCATTGCAGCTCTATTTACAATAGCCCGGAGATGGAAACAACCTAAGTGCCCATCATCGGATGAATGGATAAAGAAGATGTGGCACATATATACAATGGAATATTACTCAGCCATAAAAAGAAACGAAATTGAGCTACCTGTAATGAGGTGGATAGACCTAGAGTCTGTCATACAGAGTGAAGTAAGTCAGAAAGAGAAAGACAAATACCGTGTGCTAACACATATCTATGGAATTTAAGAAAAAAAAAATGTCATGAAGAACCTAGGGGTAAGGCAGGAATAAAGACGCACACCTCCTAGAGAACGGACTTGAGGTTATGGGGAGGGGGAAGGGTGAGCTGTGACAGGGCGAGAGAGAGTCATGGACATATACACACTAACAAACGCAGTAAGGTAGATAGCTAGTGGGAAGCAGCCGCATGGCACAGGGAGATCAGCTAGGTGCTTTGTGACCGCCTGGCGGGGTGGCAGGGGGGGAGACGCAAGAGGGAAGAGATACGGGAACATCTGTATATGTATAACTGATTCACTTTGTTATAAAGCAGAAACTAGCACACCATTGTAAAGCAATTATACCCCAATAAAGATACGAAAACAAAAAAAAAGAAACAGGAAACATCTCGAATAAACAACCTAACCTTGCACCTAAAGCAATTAGAGAAAGAAGAACAAAAAAACCCCAAAGTTACCAGAAGCAAAGAAGTCATAAAAATCGGATCAGAAATACATGAAAAAGAAATGAAGGAAACGATAGCAAAGATCAATAAAACTAAAAGCTGGTTCTTTGAGAAGATAAACAAAATAGATAAACCATTAGCCAGACTCATCAAGAAAAAAAGGGAGAAGACTCAACTCAATAGAATTAGAAGTGAAAAAGGAGAAGTTACAACTGACACTGCAGAAATACAAAAGATCATGAGAGATTACTACAAGCAACTCTACGCCAATAAAATGGACAACCTGGAAGAAATGGACAAATTCTTAGAAATGCACAACCTGCCAAGACTGAACCAGGAAGAAATAGAAAATATGAACAGACCAATCACAAGCACTGAAATTGAAACTGTGATGAAAAATCTTCCAACAAACAAAAGCCCAGGACCAGATGGCTTCACAGGCCAATTCTATCAAACATTTAGAGAAGAGCTAACACCTATCCTTCTCAAACTCTTCCAAAATACGGCCGAGGGACGAACACTCCCAAATTCATTCTACGAGGCCACCATCACCTTGGGACCAAAACCAGACAAGGATGTCACAAAGAAAGAAAACTACAGGCCAATGTCACTGATGAACACACATGCAAAAATCCTCACCAAAATACTAGCAAACAGAATCCAACAGCACATTAAAAGGATCATACACCATGATCAAGGGGGGTTTATTCCAGGAATGCAAGGATCCTTCAATATACGCAAATCAATCAATGTGATAAACCATATTAACAAACTGAAGGAGAAAAACCATACGATCATCTCAATAAATGCAGAGAAAGCTTTTGAAAAAATTGAACACTCATTTATGATAAAAACCCTGCAGAAAGTAGGCTTAGAGAGAACTTTCCTCCACATAATAAAGGCCATATATGACAAACCCACAGCCAACATCCTCCTCAATGGTGAAAAGCTGGAAGTATTTCCACGAAGATCAGGAACAAGACAAGGTTGCCCACTCTCACCACTTTTATTCAATATAGTTTTGCAAGGTTCAGGCACAGCAATCAGAGAAAAAAAGGAAGTAAAAGGAATCCAAATCGGAAAAGAAGAAGTAAAGCTGTCACTGTTTGCAGATGACATGATACTATACATAAAGAATCCGAAAGATGCTACCAGAAAAGTACTAGACCTAATCAATGAATCGGGTAAAGTTGCGGAATACAAAATTAAGGCACAGAAATCTCTTGCATTACTATACACTAACGATGAAAAATCTGAAAGTGAAATCAAGAAAGTACTCCCATTTACCACTGCCACAAAAAGAATAAAATATCTAGGAAGAAACCTACCTAAGGAGACAAAAGACCTGTATGCAGAAAATTGTAAGACACTGATGAAAGAAATTAAGCATGATACAAATAGAGGGAGAGATATACCATGTTCTTGGATTGGAAGAATCAACATTGAGAAAACGACTCTACTACCCACAGCAATCTACAGATTCAATGCAATCCCTATCAAACTACCACTGGCATTTCTCACAGAACTAGAATAAAACCTTTCACAATTTGTATGGAAACACAGAAGACGCCCAATAGCCAAAGCAATCTTCAGAACGAAAAACGGAGCTGGAGGAATCAGGCTCCCTGACTCCAGACTATACTACAAAGCTACAGTAATCAAGACAGTATGGTACCGGCACAAAAACACAAAGATAGATCAATGCAACAGGATAGAAAGCCCAGAGATAAACCCACGCACATAGGGTCACCTTATCTTTGATAAACGAGGCAGGAATGTACAGTGGAGAAAGGACAGCCTCTACAGTAAGTGGTGCTGGGAAAACTGGACAGCTACACGGTAAAGTATGAGATTAGATCACTCCCTAACACCATACACAAAAATAAGCTCAAAATGGATTAAAGACCTAAAGGTGAGGCCAGGAACTATCAAACTCTTAGAGGAAAACATAGGCAGAACACTCTAGGACATAAATCACAGCAAGATCCTTTTTGACCCACCTCCTAGAGAACTGGAAATAAAAACAAAAATAAACAAATGGGACCTAATGAAACTTCAGAGCTTTTGCACAGCAAAGGAAACCATAAACAAGACCAAAAGACAACCCTCAGAATGGGAGAAAATATTTGCAAATGAAGCAACTGACAAAGGATTAATTGCCGAAATTTACAAGCAGCTCATGCAGCTCAATGACAAAAAAAACAAACAACCCAATCCAAAAATGGGCAGAAGACCTAAACAGACATTTCTCCAAAGAAGGTACACAGACTGCCAACAAACACATGAAAGAATGCTCAACATCATGAATCATTAGGGAAATGCAAATCAAAACTACAATGAGATATCATCTCACACCAGTCACAATGGCCATCATCAAAAACTCTACACACACTAAATGCTGGACAGGGTGTGGAGAAAACGGAACACTCCTGCCCTGCTGGTGGCAATGTGAATTGGTACAGCCACTATGGAGAACAGTAGGGAGGTTCCTTAAAAAACTACAAATAGAACTACCATATGACCCAGCAATCCCACTACTGGGCATATACCCTGAGAAAACCATAATTCAAAAAGAGTCATGTACCAAAATGTTCATTGCAGCTCTATTTACAATAGCCAGGAGATGGAAACAACCTAAGTGCCCATCATCGGATGAATGGATAAAGAAGATGTGGCACATATATACAATGGAATATTACTCAGCCATAAAAAGAAACGAAATTGAGCTACCTGTAATGAGGTGGATAGACCTAGAGTCTGTCATACAGAGTGAAGTAAGTCAGAAAGAGAAAGACAAATACCGTGTGCTAACACATATCTATGGAATTTAAGAAAAAAAAAATGTCCTGAAGAACCTAGGGGTAAGGCAGGAATAAAGACGCACACCTCCTAGAGAACGGACTTGAGGTTATGGGGAGGGGGAAGGGTGAGCTGTGACAGGGCGAGAGAGAGTCATGGACATATACACACTAACAAACGCAGTAAGGTAGATAGCTAGTGGGAAGCAGCCGCATGGCACAGGGAGATCAGCTAGGTGCTTTGTGACCGCCTGGCGGGGTGGCAGGGGGGGAGACGCAAGAGGGAAGAGATACGGGAACATCTGTATATGTATAACTGATTCACTTTGTTATAAAGCAGAAACTAGCACACCATTGTAAAGCAATTATACCCCAATAAAGATACGAAAACAAAAAAAAAGAAACAGGAAACATCTCGAATAAACAACCTAACCTTGCACCTAAAGCAATTAGAGAAAGAAGAACAAAAAAACCCCAAAGTTACCAGAAGCAAAGAAGTCATAAAACTCGGATCAGAAATACATGAAAAAGAAATGAAGGAAACGATAGCAAAGATCAATAAAACTAAAAGCTGGTTCTTTGAGAAGATAAACAAAATAGATAAACCATTAGCCAGACTCATCAAGAAAAAAAGGGAGAAGACTCAACTCAATAGAATTAGAAGTGAAAAAGGAGAAGTTACAACTGACACTGCAGAAATACAAAAGATCATGAGAGATTACTACAAGCAACTCTACGCCAATAAAATGGACAACCTGGAAGAAATGGACAAATTCTTAGAAATGCACAACCTGCCAAGACTGAACCAGGAAGAAATAGAAAATATGAACAGACCAATCACAAGCACTGAAATTGAAACTGTGATGAAAAATCTTCCAACAAACAAAAGCCCAGGACCAGATGGCTTCACAGGCCAATTCTATCAAACATTTAGAGAAGAGCTAACACCTATCCTTCTCAAACTCTTCCAAAATACGGCCGGGGACGAACACTCCCAAATTCATTCTACGAGGCCACCATCACCTTGGGACCAAAACCAGACAAGGATGTCACAAAGAAAGAAAACTACAGGCCAATGTCACTGATGAACACACATGCAAAAATCCTCACCAAAATACTAGCAAACAGAATCCAACAGCACATTAAAAGGATCATACACCATGATCAAGGGGGGTTTATTCCAGGAATGCAAGGATCCTTCAATATACGCAAATCAATCAATGTGATAAACCATATTAACAAACTGAAGGAGAAAAACCATACGATCATCTCAATAAATGCAGAGAAAGCTTTTGAAAAAATTGAACACTCATTTATGATAAAAACCCTGCAGAAAGTAGGCTTAGAGAGAACTTTCCTCCACATAATAAAGGCCATATATGACAAACCCACAGCCAACATCCTCCTCAATGGTGAAAAGCTGGAAGTATTTCCACGAAGATCAGGAACAAGACAAGGTTGCCCACTCTCACCACTTTTATTCAATATAGTTTGCAAGGTTCAGGCACAGCAATCAGAGAAAAAAAGGAAGTAAAAGGAATCCAAATCGGAAAAGAAGAAGTAAAGCTGTCACTGTTTGCAGATGACATGATACTATACATAAAGAATCCGAAAGATGCTACCAGAAAAGTACTAGACCTAATCAATGAATCGGGTAAAGTTGCGGAATACAAAATTAAGGCACAGAAATCTCTTGCATTACTATACACTAACGATGAAAAATCTGAAAGTGAAATCAAGAAAGTACTCCCATTTACCACTGCCACAAAAAGAATAAAATATCTAGGAAGAAACCTACCTAAGGAGACAAAAGACCTGTATGCAGAAAATTGTAAGACACTGATGAAAGAAATTAAGCATGATACAAATAGAGGGAGAGATATACCATGTTCTTGGATTGGAAGAATCAACATTGAGAAAACGACTCTACTACCCACAGCAATCTACAGATTCAATGCAATCCCTATCAAACTACCACTGGCATTTCTCACAGAACTAGAATAAAACCTTTCACAATTTGTATGGAAACACAGAAGACGCCCAATAGCCAAAGCAATCTTCAGAACGAAAAACGGAGCTGGAGGAATCAGGCTCCCTGACTCCAGACTATACTACAAAGCTACAGTAATCAAGACAGTATGGTACCGGCACAAAAACACAAAGATAGATCAATGCAACAGGATAGAAAGCCCAGAGATAAACCCACGCACATAGGGTCACCTTATCTTTGATAAACGAGGCAGGAATGTACAGTGGAGAAAGGACAGCCTCTACAGTAAGTGGTGCTGGGAAAACTGGACAGCTACACGGTAAAGTATGAGATTAGATCACTCCCTAACACCATACACAAAAATAAGCTCAAAATGGATTAAAGACCTAAAGGTGAGGCCAGGAACTATCAAACTCTTAGAGGAAAACATAGGCAGAACACTCTAGGACATAAATCACAGCAAGATCCTTTTTGACCCACCTCCTAGAGAACTGGAAATAAAAACAAATGGGACCTAAAACAAAAATAAACAAATGGGACCTAATGAAACTTCAGAGCTTTTGCACAGCAAAGGAAACCATAAACAAGACCAAAAGACAACCCTCAGAATGGGAGAAAATATTTGCAAATGAAGCAACTGACAAAGGATTAATTGCCGAAATTTACAAGCAGCTCATGCAGCTCAATGACAAAAAAACAAACAACCCAATCCAAAAATGGGCAGAAGACCTAAATAGACATTTCTCCAAAGAAGGTACACAGACTGTCAACAAACACATGAAAGAATGCTCAACATCATGAATCATTAGGGAAATGCAAATCAAAACTACAATGAGATATCATCTCACACCAGTCACAATGGCCATCATCAAAAACTCTACACACACTAAATGCTGGACAGGGTGTGGAGAAAACGGAATACTCCTGCACTGCTGGTGGCAATGTGAGTTGGTACAGCCACTATGGAGAACAGTAGGGAGGTTCCTTAAAAAACTACAAATAGAACTACCATATGACCCAGCAATCCCACTACTGGGCATATACCCTGAGAAAACCATAATTCAAAAAGAGTCATGTACCAAAATGTTCATTGCAGCTCTATTTACAATAGTCAAGACATGGAAACAACCTAAGTGCCCATCATCGGATGAATGGATAAAGAAGATGTGGCACATATATACAATGGAATATTACTCAGCCATAAAAAAAATGAAATTGAGCTATTTATAATGAAGTGGATAGACCCAGAGTGTGTCATACCGAGTGAAGTCAGAAAGAGAAAGACAAGTACCGTATGCTAACACATATATATGGAATGTAAAAAAAAAAAATGTCATGAAGAACCTAGGGGTAAGACAGGAATAAAGACACAGACCTACCAGAGAACGGACTTGAGGTTATGGGGAAGGCGAAGGGTGAGCTGTGACAAAGCGAGAGAGAGGCATGGACATATATACACTACCAAACGTAAGGTAGATAGCTAGTAGGAAGCAGCCGCATAGCACAGGGAGATCAGCTCGGTGCTTTGTGACCGCCTGGAGGGGTGGGATAGGGAGGGTGGGAGGGAGGGAGACGCAAGCGGGAGGAGATATGAGAACATATGTGTATGTATGACTGATTCACTTTTTTGTAATGCAGATACTAACACACCATTGTAAAGCTATTACATTACAATAAAGGTAAAAATAAATTAATTAATTAATTTTTTTAAAAAACCCACTTCAGATCTAGAGACTGAAAGTTTGGTGATGGAAAAGGTACTCCATGTAAATGGAAATCAAAAGAAAGCTGGAGCAGCAATACACATATCAGACAAAACAGACTTTAAATCAAAGACTGTTACAAGAGGCAAAGAAGGACAACACATGATGATCAAGGGGTCAATCCAAGAAGAAGTTATGATCATTGTAAATATATATGCACCCAACATAGAAGCACATCAGTATATAAGGCACATGTTAACAAACATAAGGAGAAATTGAAAGTAACAGAATAATAGTGGGGGACTTTAACGCCCCACTTACATCAATGGACAGATCATCCAGACAGAAAACCAATAAGGAAACACAGACCTTAAATGACACACTAGATCAGATGGACTTCACTGATATTTAGAGAGCATTCCATCTGAAAGCAGCAGAACATACATTCTTTTTAAGTGTGCATGGAACATTCTCCAGGATAGATAACATATTGGGCCACATAGTAAGCCTCAGTAAATTTAAGAAAACTGAAATCATATCAAGCATCTTTTCTGACCACAATGCTATGAGACTAGAAATCAACTACAAGAAAACAACTGCAAAAAACAAACACGTGGAGGCTAAATAATATGCTACTAAATAACTAATGGATCACTGAAGAAATCTAAGAGGAAATAAAAAAACACCAAGAGACAAATGAAAATGAAAACACAATTATCCAAAACCTATGGGATCCAGCAAAAGTAGTTCTAAGAGGGAAGTTGATAGTGATACAAACTTTCCTCAGGAAAGAAGAAAAATCTCAAATAAACAACCTAACCATATCCCTAAAGTAACAAGAGAAAGAAAAACAAATAAAACCCAAAGTTAGTAGAAGGAAAGAAATCATAAATATCAGAGTAGAAATAAATGAAATAGAGACTAAGAAAACAATAGGAAACATCAATGAAACTAAAAGCTGGTTCTTTGAAAAAAACAAAATTGATAAATCTTTGGGCAGACTCATCAAGGAAAAAAAAGGGAGAGAGCCCAAATCAATAAAATCAGAGATGAAAAAGAAGTTACAATGGGCACCACAGAAATACAAAGGACCATAAGAAACTACGACAACCAACTATATGCCAATAAAATGGAAAACCTAGAAGAAATGGACAAATTCTTAGAAATGTACAATCTCCCAAAACTGAACCAGGAAGAAATAGAAAATATGAACAGACCAACTACAAGTATTGAAATTGAACTTGTGATTAAAAAACTCCCAACAAATCAAAGTCCAGGACCAGATGGCTTCACAGGCAAATTCTATCAAACATTCAGAGAAGAGTCAGCACCTATCCTTCTGAAACTATGCCAAAAAATTGCAGAGGAAGGAACACTTCCAAACTCATTCTATGAGGTCACCATCACCCTGATACCAAAACCGGACAAAGATACCACTCACACACACAAAAAATTACAGGCCAGTATCACTGATAAACATAGATGCAAAAATCTTCAACAAAATACTAGCAAACCGAATCCAAAAATACATTAAAAAGAATCATACACCATGATCAAGTGGGGTTTATCCCAGGGATGCAAGGGTTTTTCAATATCCTGAAATCAATCAGTGTGATACACCACATTAACAAACTGGAGAATAAAAACCATATAATCATCTCAACACATGCAGAAAAAGCTTTTGATAAAACTCAACATCCATTTATGACAAAAACTCTCCAGAAAGTGGGCATACAGGGAACATACCTCAACATATAAAGGCCATATGTGACAAACCCACAGCTATCATAATCAATGGTGAAAAGCTGATTGTTTTTCTGTAATAGCTATCCTAGTGTGTGTGAAGTGGTATATCACTGTGATTTTGATTTTTAATTCTCTAATGACTAATGACGTTGAACATGTGCTTACTGGTCATTCCTGTATCTTCTTTTGAGAAATGTCTGTTCAAATCTTTTGATCATTTAAAAAATTTTTTAAATCTTCTTGTCACTGAGTTGTAAAAGTAGTTTAAAATATTCCAAAAATAAGACTCTCATTGGATAAATTCCATACATATAAATATTTTATCCCACTCTATGGGCTGTCTTCTCCATTTCTAGATGGTGCTGTTTAACTGCAAAATTTTAAATTTTGATTTATCACTTTTTCTTTTATCATTTGTGTTTTTCTTTTAACATCTTTATTGGAGTATAATTGCTTTACAATGGTGTGTTAGTTTCTGCTTTATAACAAAGTGTATCAGTTATACATATACATATGTTCCCATATCTCTTCCCTCTTGCGTCTACCTCCCTCCCACCCTCCATATTCCACCCCACTCGGTGGTCACAAACCACGTAGCTGATCTCCCTGTGCTATGCGGCTACTTCCCACTAGCTATCTATTTTACGTTTGGTAGTGTATATATGTCTATGCCACTCTCTCACTTTGTCACAGCTTACCCTTCCCCCTCCCCATATCCTCAAGTCCATGCTCTAGTAGGTCTGTGTCTTTATTCCCGTCTTATCCCTAGGTTCTTCATGACCTTTTTTTTCCTTAGATTCCATATATATGTGTTAGCATACAGTATTTGTTTTTCTTTCTGACTTACTTCACTCTGTATGACAGACTCTAGGTCCATCCACCTCACTACAAATAACTCAATTTCGTTTGTTTTTATGGCTGAGTAATATTCCATTGTATATATGTGCCACATCTTCTTTATCCATTCATCTGTTGATGGACACTTAGGTTGCTTCCATGTCCTGGCTATCGTAAATAGAGCTGCAATGAACATTTTGGTACATGACTCTTTTTGAATTATGGTTTTCTCAGGGTATATGCCCAGTAGTGGGATTGCTGGGTCGTATGGTAGTTCTATTTGTAGTTTTTTAAGGAACCTCCATACTGTTCTCCATAGTGTCTGTATCAATTTACATTCCCACCAACAGTGCAAGAGGGTTCCCTTTTCTCCACATGCTGTCCAGCATTTATTGTTTGTAGGTTTTTTTTTTTTTTTGCAGTACACGGACCTCTCACTGTTGTGGCCTCTCCTGTTGCGGAGCACAGGCTCCGGACGCGCAGGCTCAGCGGCCATGGCTCACGGGCCCAGCTGCTCCGCGGCATGTGGGATCTTCCTGGACCGGGGCACGAACCTGTGTCCCCTGCGACGGCAGGCGGACTCTCAACCACTGCGCCACCAGGGAAGCCCATGTTGTTTGTAGATTTTTTGATGATGGCCATTCTGACTGGTGTGAGATGATATCTCATTGTAGTTCTGATTTGCATTTCTCTAATGATTAATGATGTTGAGCATTCTTTCATGTGTTTGTTGGCAATCTGTATATCTTCTTCGGAGAAATGTCTGTTTAGGTGTTCTGCCCATTTTTGGATTGGGTTGTTGTTTTTTTGATATTGAGCTGCGTGAGCTGCTTGTAAATTTTGGAGATTAATCCTTTGTCAGTTGCTTGATTTGCAAATATTTTCTCCCATTCTGAGGGTTGTCTTTTGGTCTTGTTTATGGTTTCCTTTGCTGTGCAATATCATTTGTGCTTTTGATGTTGCACGTAAGAAATAACTGCTTAACCCAAGATCAGAAAGATTTACTCCTATGATTTCTTCTAAGAGTTATATCACTTACATTTAGGTCTGTGAGTCATTTTGAGTTAATTTTTGCATATGGAGTGAGTTAGGGAATCCAAATTCTTTTTTTTTGCATGTTGATATCCAGTTGTTCCAGCACCAACTGTTGACAACGAAGGAAGAGTTTCAGGCAGATCAAAAACCTTTGGGATAATTGTAGGTTATTCTGCAATTGTAGGTTATCCTACAGTTATCCCAAACCTCAAAGACTCATTTAAAATTAGTTACATGATAATTTTATTTTCCATCCAAAATATATGTGGTTTACAGTTGTCACTCTACATTTCTTGATTCATATGAAAGAATCTGTGTGAGAAAATCAGACAGAAGCATCAGATGCAATGTAGAAATCCAACACAAGGAAGCAAAGAGAGGTTATCGGAAATGAAACAGATGCAATGCTTGGGACATCTCGGTAACCTAAGGAAAAGATCAATGTAATTCTGAAAAGTCATAAACAACAACAAAAATCTATTCATGTAAGGCTACTACAAAGTTTGTCTTAGAACAAACTTTAGATTGTTACTGTTGATAATATTTCCTTTTCTCCCCTTAGTTTAAGGTATTATATTCTAGATATGTGGAAAGAAAAAAAAAAGAGAGAGAAAACAACCCCCCCTCAGATATGTCCCACTTAAAGATGACAAACAAACTAAGGAATGGGTTAAGGGGTAAACTGGGATGGTTTGGGGAAAAACAAAAACCTTTGGTGGCTGCCATACTTAAAGAGAGACAGTAGAATTGCTGCATAGGTCTTTCAAGGCCTTCTTCACAGTTTGGCTCCAGCTTGCATCTTCTGATTTAACAATCTGTACTCCAATTGCAAATGTTTCTTCAAATTCAAATTAATCCACTTACTCTTCTCTAAATACGTCTTCCTCTATACCTTTGTTTGGGCCCAATATATACAACCTCTTTTTTCCTTTCAACATTAATCTCCCTTTTAAACTTAGTGACATGTTTGGCTTTGCAAAGCTTTGCCTAACCTTTCTGTACCTTATCCCGTAACTCCTTTCTGAGTCTTTATAGTAAGTATCATCTGAATACTATTTAGGCTGGTAAAACCTTTATCTCTCTAATTTTTTCCTATCGTCACTAACATTAAACAAACCAAAAAACCTCTCTTTTACTTAATTCTTCACTTGTTTGATTTAGCTCCCTGCTGGAGAGAGACCTCTTTAGAGCAGGACCTGGGTCCCTCATTGTTTCTCTTCCAGGATTTAGATCCACAGCATCTTTAATGAATAAGTGATAGATAGATGCTCACTGATCTACTATTACCAGTGTCTCAAGGAACCAAATGGATCCATAGATTTGCCTTTATGTGAAATACTCATTCATCTGTAAAATGGAGACATGAAAACTGTGTTCTGGAAAAACTACAAACTAAACATCTAAACAGATCATCTTAAGTGCATTTAAAAGCTGGATGTGGGGACTTCCCTGGTGGCACAGTAGTTAAGAATCTGCCTGCTTATGCGGGGGACATGGGTTCGATTCCTGGTCTGGGAAGATCCCACATGCCATGGAGCAACTAAGTCCGTATGCCACAACTATTGAGCCTGCGCTCCAAAGCCTGCAAGCCACAACTACTGAGCCCACGTGCCACAACTACAGAAGCCCATGTGCCTAGATCCCGTGCTCTGCAACAAGAGAAGCCACCACAATGAGAAGACCAATCACCGCAACAAAGAGTAGCCCCCGCTCGCCACAACTAGAGAAAAGCCCGCACGCAGCAACAAAGACCCAATGCAGGAAAAAAAAAAAAAAAAAAAAGCTGGATGTGTAAAACCTATGCTGAGGCTCTTGTACAGTGAAGTTTTTTAAAGGAAAACAATCATTATTATATATGCTTATATAATTTATAAATTTTATATAATTTAACAATCACTGTTCAATAATCTCTTATCTATGTGGAGTTTGTGTCTTCTGCTGTTCTGGTCAATCTTCCAGGCTAGACAAACTTGCAGGCTATTAGACACTTCTGAGTGACAGTGCAGTCTACTCCAGGAAGTGGGGGGCAGTGGACTGTGGTCAACAATAAGTCTGACGTAGACTTGAATCCAAGCTCTGCACATCCTGGCTATGGGATCCTAACAACCACCTTCACTGAGCCCCAGGTTCCTCCTTTGAAACTGGGGCCAAGGACAGCTATCTTGTAGGGCTATGGAACGAATAAGAGAGCGCTGTAAAGCATTCATCATGGTGCCAGCACCTAGTGGGTGCTGGTATAGGAGCCTCCACTTCTTTTTCCCCACTTCCGCACGTTGCAGCATGATTTTCTCCTCCCTGCTAATGCTCTGCTTTTTGCTTCTCACACACTTTACCCTCCAGTTAATAGTCCCAATGGCCCAAGGACTTTTGATACAATAAGGCACCTTTAGGTGCCAGGACAAGTTTATCTGTAAAAGTGAGAGGTGCCTGAATTATCCATACTAGATCTGATGCACTGTCTTATTTCACACACACAGGACCACTTAAGAAATCAATAATCATTATAATAGTAGAGTAGGACAAATGTTTTCTGCCACTTTTAAAAGCCCTGTGGGTTTCTCTGGCTCACCATTGAACGGATCCAGCCAGCTGGAAGACAAAGGAAGGCCTAGGACTGCACGACGACGGTAATCACACCCAGAGCCAGGATCCTGGGCAACGATTCAACATCCTGCTGGTCTGGCACACTGATCAACAGTCGTTATCAGAACACCAGACCGTTGATCCTGAGTTAGAACTGAGTTTTAGTTAAAGTGTGGCAGGTATTCTCTATCTGCCTTGGCTTTTCATGAGGATGTTTAAAAGATTAAACAGATGCTACTCTGCCTCTAAGAAAAATTAATTTTCAGAAAAAAAAAAAGTGCCCTTAGATTGAAATTTTCTTTTGTTTCCTTTCAAATTCATGGAAACTCCCACCCTTGGTGAGCAAACCTGGAGATCACTAGTCATCCCCAAAAACATATTTCCACTGTGAAAAAGGTCATCAGTAACTCTAATGTGCATTGAACACCCTGCCACTGATTAAACATCAGCATGGTGCCTGGAAAATATTCTCCCTCCTTCCTTGATTTCCATGCTTAGGAAACAAAGAAATATAAGTTCCTTAATATGGCAGATACTTACTGTCGAAATCAGATTCCAGCCTATGTTTCCAGTTCAGCCTCCCCTCTCAGTCAGCTACTTATTCATCCTACCAGTCCCTCTACTAGGAATTTCCTTCCCCCTCTTTTCAAACCAGTAAGTTCCTACTCATCTTTGAAGACCTGGCACAAATGTCACTTCCTCTGGGAAGCCTTCCCTGAACTTCTAAGCCAGTCAGTCCTTCTCCTCCTAACCCCATGCTACCCACAGCCCCTCACCACATGGGGCAGTGCTTCTAAAACTTTTGCGTTCCTATTGAAATGTAGATACTGATTCTGGAGCCAAGGACTGCGCATTTCTAACAAACATTCAGATGCTGCTGCTGCTGCTGGTCCATGGCAACGCTCCAAGTGGCAAGAATGTTCACAGCACAGGGTTTGGTTCTTACTTGTGTGTTATCTCCGTCTCCTCCTTCTGCTTTAGCAGGACAGTGACTGACTGTTTCATCTCTGAGTGTCCAGCAGTGAGTGCAAAGCCAACTGTGAAACTCTGAATATTTGTTGAAAGAGGATTCCTCCCCATCACCCTCACTGACATCAGCTTCCCCTCCTCCATCTACACAACCACTTCATAGATTTTTATGCTACTGTCTCTTCTTTTTCTTTTTGGCACATGTTTCATTGTTGGTGTTCTCTTTATTTTTAAGAGAGACACAGGCTGTTGGTTGCTTTTTAACTCAAGGAACAAAACAGATACTTAGAGAAAAAACACACGCACACAGCTCCACCCTCACCTGGTCTAGCTGGCTTTATTAAGGTGACGAGGCTAGCAGCTTCTTTCACTGAGATCCTTCAAGATTCCAGTGCCTTGTTTATGCACTCGATTCTCACTCCACATGCTTCATGTCTTGTGTCATTGCTTAGTGAGTGTGGCTCAGATCCAATGGAAGTGGGACTTCGATTTCATCCTCGTCAGATTCCAGTTAACTAATGCGCATCCTTGTTTTAGATGTTGTGCACTGAGGATGATGGAAGAAGTATAAAATTTGTTAAGGATGAGTGGCCCTCATCCATTCCATCCCAGGACAGTATTGGGTTGCCTTGGCATGATAAGTAGTCAACAGTTAAAAGAGGTGTCATTTTCCACCCCAAGTCGCACACTCCCAGTCCATTCTCTTTTTTGTTTTTCTCTCTGGCTTACCCTTTTTTTTTTTTCCACATCCACCCCCTTCATACTCTGCTGTTTACAATGGGTACACAAGCAAAACTAAATTATATCATAAAGTGATACAACAACATATACAGGGAGATAACCTGCAGTGAACATTTGCGGTGATGTAGTTTTGTACCACTTTCAAATATTAAGCAGCCATAGGATGGCCCACCCAGAAGAAAGCTTGCAGAGATCATCTGTTCTAAACCTATTTTCAGATAGGGAAACTGAGTCTGAGAAAATAGGCAGAGAGCATCCGAGCTAGGAGCAGAAACCAGGACTCCCACTAGCTCCTCTCTTGCATCTGGAAGCCCTTGCTCCTGAACGTGACAGTAAAGGCCAGCCCCCTGCAAAACACTTCTGGTGTACAGGGGACTCTGGGGTCCCTTCTGACCTCTGTGAGCTAATTTTCCTTCTTTAGGATACAAGTACTTCACTATTTACTATAGATTTCTGTTGTTCTTCTTCCTCTTGACTCATCTTATGGCAGCTCTAACTCCAGCATTAACTTCTCTCTTCTCAGGCCCTGGGCCCGGCACTTTCCACCAGATGTGGCTTATCACGCTGGGCCACAATTTCCTGTTTGCTTATGTGTCTCCACTGTACAGACCGTGAGCCTCTTGAGGGCAGGGGATCATGTCCTGTTCACTGTCCTTAGCACACTATCTGACACACAGTAGAGTCTCAGTGAAGTGAGAATCTACTCATCAGGAAAAAGAGAACAAGAGTACATTCAGGTGGCATTTACATTTTGTATGCGGGTCTCTGACAATCACTGACTAATGTCTGGCTGCAGGTTTGGCCTGGCCCTTTGGAGAAGGATGCTGGAAGGGGCTCTTCCATGATGACTCATGTATCTTGTAAACTGGTGTTCATGTTCAGACACAGCTAAGCTACAACATTCTCAGAAATAGCAAAGAAAACCACAATTCATCAAAGCAAAAGCCATCATACATCTACTACCCATTCACTGCAGAAGTGATCGGATCTTAATGACTAAAGATAGCATCTTGTAAGACCACTGCACAACTTTATCCCACTCCCTAGGCACAGAAAATACTTCACATTGGGTTGTTCCTTTCCACAGTTTATATTCTAGAGATTGTGACTTAACCAAGCTGACTCAGCCGACAGTTCTGGGGCTTAGACTTAAGTCCTCAGTCACCTCTTTTGTCATAGCTTTTCTCCTATGATAAAGCAATAGGGCACTGTGGTAAATGACTGGGCTTCCAGAAGTTTGGAGGTAATGAGTGCAGTATATCCTTAACTACCAAGGAATTAAAAGCACAGTTCCTCAGCCTCTCCAGAGATTTGTTTCTTCAGCCATGCCCTCAACAGGGGGACTGTCCACCTCCAACTGCAGCCTGGCCCCTCTCTCTGAGTTGGGGTCTGGTACATGATATCACCTTGAAAGGATGAGAAGCTGACGAGAAGAAACAGAGCCAGCCGTAAATGCTTAACAATAATAAAAGTTTTAAAAAATGTATATTGAAAATATGATTCAAACTCCTAAGGAGACATGGCTTGCCTATGTCACACTCAGGCAAAACCCTCACATTTTATATTTCTGTGAAATTCCAGAAAAGTCACAGTAGAGAACACTCCCCAGCAGCACTTGGGAGAAAAATAATCACCTCTTGGAAAGATGAAAAAGAAAGACATTCCCAGAGATTGGAATTCTTGAACATACAGTCATGATAGAGTTTTTATTTAATCTATTTAATAATCAAAAGTTAAGCCACAGCTTTCTGAACAAGGTGATGGAGTAGAATGACCTTGAGCTCACCTCCTCTCATGAACACACCAAAATTACAACTAACTGCTGAACAACCATTGATAAAAAAGACTGGAGTCTAACAAAAAAAGAAAGTCTACATCCAAAGACATAAAGAAGATCCCACAATGAGATGGTAGGAGGTGTGTGCTCGTGATATAGTCAAATCCCATACCCACCCCAGGAGGTGACCCACAAACTGGAAAATAATAATATCACAGAAGTTCTCCCACAGGAGTCAGAGTTCTGAGCCCCACGTCAGGCTCCACAGCCTGAGGGTCTAGCATTGGCAGGAGAAGCCCCCAGAGCATTTGGCTTTGAAAGCCAACAGGGCTTGATCGCAGGCACTCCACAGAACTGAGGGAGGCAGACTCCACTCTTGGAGGGTGAACGTGAGGTCTCATGTGCACTGGGACCCAGGGAAAGAGCAGTGACTTCATGGGAGCCTGGGCCAGACCTACCTGCTGGTCTTGGAGGGTCTCTGTGGGGGGCGAGGGGCTGCTGTGACTCACTCTGGGGACAAGGACCTGGTAGCAGAGGTATCAGGTATCAGGTATTCATCAGTGTGAGCTCTCCTAGAGGCCGACATTTTGGCACCAAGACCTGGCCCCACCCAACAGCCTGTGGCTCCAGTGCTGGGACCAAACAATCAACAGGGCGGGAACACAGCCCCACCCACCAGCAGACAGGCTGCCTAAGGACTTCCTGAGCCCACAGCAACCTCTAGACACAGCAGTTGACACAGCCCTGCCCCACCAGATGGCCAAGACCCAGCTAAAACCAACAGCGGGCAGGCATTGGGCCCTCCCACCAGGAAGGCTGCACGAGCCTCTAGACCAGGCTCACCCACGAGGGGGCAGACAACAGAAGCAAGAAAACTACAGTCCTGCAGCCTGCGGACCTGAATACGCAAACACAGGTCAGACATTCCCCTGGGATCAGCTGGTCACTCACCCTTGTGTGATGAGAGGGGAGGGTACTGCTGGGACACAGAGGAAATCCCCTATAGAAGGCCACTTCTCCAAAGTCGAGAAACATAACTAACCCGCTGCATACATAAAAATACAAACAGTGGGACTTCCCTGGCAGTCCAGTGGTTAAGACTTCACCTTCCAATGCAGGGGGTGCAGGTTCCATCCATGGTTGGGGAACTAAGATTTCACATGCTTCACAGCCAAAGAAAAACCCATAAAACATAAGTAATACTATAACAATTCAATAAAGACTTTAAAAATGGTCCACAACGAAAACAACAAAAAATCTTAAAAAAAAAATACAAACAGAAATTTAGACAAGATGAGATGGCAGAGGAATATGTTCCAGACAAAGAAACAAGATAAAACCCCAGTAGAATAACTACGTGAAGTGGAGATAGGCAAATCTACCCGAGAAAGAGTTCAGAGCAATGATCGTAGATGATCCAAAAACTCAGGAAAAGAATGGATGCAAAGAGTGAGAAGTTACAAGAAGTTTTTAACAAATAGTTAGAAAATATAAAGAACAGCCAGAGTTAAAGAATATAGTAAGTGAAATGAAAAATACACTAGAAGGAATCAGTAGCAGAATAAATAAGGCAGAAGAACGAGTAAGTGAGCTGGAAGACAGAGTGGTAGAAATCACTGCCAAGGAACAGAATAAAGAAAAAAGAATGAAAAGAAATGAGGACATTTTAAGAGACCTCTGGGACAACATCAATCACAAATGACATCCACATTATAGGGGTCCCAGAAGGAAAAGAGAGAGAGAGGGACTGAGAAAATAGTTTAAGAGATAATAGCTGAAAACTTCCCTGACCTGGGAAAGGAAACAGCCACTCACGTCTGGAAAGTGCAGTCCCATACAGGATTAACCTAAGGAGGAACACACCAAGACACATAGTAATCAAGTTGAAAAAATTAAAAATAAAGAGAAAATATTAAAAGCAACAAGGGAAAAGCAACAAATGACATACAAGGGAATCCCTATAAGGCTATCAGCTGATTTTTTTTAGCAGAAACTCTGTAGGCCAGAAGGGAGTGGCATGATATATTTAAAGTGATGAGGGAAAAACCTACAACCAAGAATCCTCTATCCAGCAAGGCTCTTGTTCAAATGTGACAGAGAAATCAAAACTTTTACAGGCAAGAAAAAGCTAAAAGAATTCAGCACCACCATACCAGCTTTACAACAAATGGTAAAGGAACTTCTCTAGGCAGAATAGAAAAGGCCACAACTAGAAACAAGAAAATTATGAAATGGGAAAGCTCACTGGTAAAGGCAAACATACAGTAAAGGTAGGAAATCACATCCACACATAAATATGATATCAAAACCAGTAATTGTGAAAGGAAGCAAGTACAAATGAAGGATACTTAAAATGCATTTGAAATTAGGAGATCAGCAAGTTAAAACAATCATGTTTACGTATAGACTGCTATATCAAAACCTCATGGTAACCACAAGCCAAAAATCTACAGTAGATATACACACAAAAAAGAAAAAGGAATCCAAGCACAACACTAAAGATAGTCATCAAATCACAAGAGAACAAAAGAGGGAAGAAAAAAGACCTACAAAAAAAAAAAAAACCCAAAACAATCAACAAAATGGCATATATATCTATAATTACCTTAAATGTAAACAGATTAAATGCTCCAACCAAAAGACATAGATGGGCTGAATGGACACAAAAACAGACCTGTATATATGCTGTCTACAAGAGACATACACAGACTGAAAGTGAGGGGATGGAAAAAGGTACTCCATGCAAATGGAAATCAAAAGAAAGCTGGAGTAGCAATACTCATATCAGACAAAATAGACTTTAAACAAAGACTGTTACAAAAGTCAAAGAAGGACACTACATAACTATCAAGGGATCAATCCAAGAAGAAGACATAATAATTGTAAATATATATGCACCCAACACAGAAGCACGTCAATATATAAGGCAAATATTAACAGCCATAAAGGAGAAACTGACAGTAACACAAAATAGTGGAGGACTTTAACACCCCAGTTACATCAATGGACAGATCAACCAGACTGAAAATCTACAAGGAAACACAGGCCTTAAAAGACACACTAGACCAGATGGACTTCATTGATATTTACAGAGCATTCCATCTAAGAGCAGCATATACACTTTCTTTTCAAGTGCACATGGAACATTCTCCAGGATAGCTCACATGATGCAGGGCCACAAAGCAAGCCTCAGTAAATTTAAGAAAACTGAAATCATATCAAGCACCTTTCCAACCACAATCCTATGAGATCAGAAGTCAACCACAAGAAAAAAACTGCAAAAATCACAAACACATGGAGACTAAGCAATATGCTACTAAACAACCAATGGATCACTGAAGAAATAAAAGAGGAAACTAAAAAATATACCTAGAGACACATGAAAATGAAAACACGATGATCCAAAACCTATGGGACATGGCAAAGGCAGTTCTAATAGGGAAGTTGACAGCAATACAAGCTTACCTCAAGACACAAGAAAAATCTCATATAAACAACCTAACCTTACACCAAAAGCAACTAAAGAAAGAAGAAAGAATAAAACGCAAAGTTAGTAGAAAGAAATCAAAAAGATCAGAATAGAAATAAAGACTAAGAAAACAATAGAAAAGATCAATTAAACTAAAAGTTGGTACTTTGAAAAGATAAGCAAAACTGATAAACCTTTAGGCAGACTCATCAAGAAAAAGAAAGGGGGGACTTCCCTGGTGGCGCAGGGGATAAGAATCTGCCTGCCAGTGCAGGGGACACAGGTTCGATCCTTGGTCTGGGAAGATACCACATGCCACGGAGCAACTAAGCCCATGTGCCACAACTACTGAGCCTGCGCTCTAGAACCCAAAGCCCCAACTACTGAAGCCCATGTGTCTAGAGCCCATGCTCCACAACGACAAGCCACCGCAATGAAGAGTAGCTCCCACCTGCCACAACTAGAGAAAGCCCGTGTGCAGCTTTTAATTTTTTAAAAAAGCCCAAATCAATAAAATTAGAGACAAAAAAGAAGTTACAACGGACACCACAGAAATACAAAGGACCATAAGAGACTACTACAACCAACTATATGCCAATAAAATGGACAATCTAGAAGAAATGGACAAATTCTTAGAAAGGTACAACCTCCCAAAACTGAACTAGGAGAAATAGAAAATATGAACTGATCAATTACAGGTACTGAAATTGAATCTGTCATTAAAAACTCCCAACAAACAAAAGTCCAGGACCAGATGCCTTCACAGGCAAATTCTATCAAACATTCAGAGAAGAGTCAACACCTATCCTTCTGAAACTATGCCAAAAAATTGCAGAGGAAGGAACACTTCCACTCTATGACGCCACCATCACCCTGATACAAAAACCAGACAAAGGTACCACAGAAAAGGAAAATTACAGGCCAATATCACTGATAAACATAGATGCAAAAATCTTCAACAAAATACTAGCAAACCAAATCCAACAACACATTAGAAGGATCACACACCATGATCAAGTGGGATTTATCCCAGGGATACAAGGATTTTTCAATATCCACCAATCAATCAGCGTGATACACCACATTAACAAATGGAAGAATAAAAACCATATGCTCACCTCAATAGATGCAGAAGAAGCTTTTGAAAAATCCAACCTCCATTTATGATAAAAACTCTCCAGAGGGCTTCCCTGGTGGCGCAGTGGTTGGGAGTCTGCCTGCTAATGCAGGGGACACGGGTTCGAGCCCTGGTCTGGGAGGATACCACATGCCGCGGAGCGGCTAGCCCCGTGAGGCACAATTACTGAGCCTGCACGTCTGGAGCCTGTGCTCCTCAACGAAAGGCCGCGATAGTGAGAGGTTAGTACACCGCGATGAAGAGTGGCGCCTGCTTGCCGCAACTGGAGAAAGCCCTCGCACAGAAACGAAGACCCAACACAGCCATAAATAAATAAATTAATTAATTTTAAAAAAAGGCAAAATTCCTTAAAAAAAAAAAAAAACTCCCCAGAAAGTCAGCACAGAGGGAACACACCTCAACATAATAAAGGCCATATATGACAAACCCACAGCTAACATCATTCTCAACTGTGAAAAGCTGAAAGCATTTCCTCTAAGATCAGGAACAAGACAAGGATGTCCACTCTCGCCACTTTTATTCAACATAGTTTTGGAAGTTCTAGCCATACCAATCAGAGAAGAAAAAGAAACAAGAGGAATCCAAATTAGAAAAGAAGAAGTAAAACTGTCACTGTTTGCAGATGACATGATACTATAGAAAATACATAGAAAATCCTAAAGACTCTACCAGAAAACTACTAGGCCTCATCAATGAATTCAGTAAAGGTACAGGATACAAAATTAATACACAGAAATCTGTTGCATTTCTATACATTAACAACAAAAGATTAAGAAACAGAAATTAAGGAAACAATCCCACCTACCTTCACTTCAAAAAGAATAAAATAGGGCTTCCCTGGTGGCGCAGTGGTTGAGGGTCCACCTGCCGATGCAGGGGACATGGGTTTGTGCCCCGGTCCGGGAAGACCCCACATGCCGCGGAGCAGCTGGGCCCGTGGGCCGTGGCCACTCAGCCTGTGCGTCCAGAGCCTGTGCTCCGCAACGGGAGAGGCCACAACAGTGAGAGGCCCGCGTACCACACAAAAATAAATAAATAAAAAATAAAATAACTAAGAATGAACCTACGTAAGGAGACAAAAGACCTGTACTCTGAAAACTATGAGACACTGATGAAAAAAATTAAAAAATGACAAATGGAAAGATACACCATGTTCTTGGATTAGAAGAATTAATTTTGTCAAAATTACTATACTACCCCAAGGCAATCCACAGACTCAATGCAATCCCTATCAAATTATCAATGGCATTTTTCACAGAACTAGAACACAAAATATTATAATTTATATGGAAACACAAAAGACCCCGAATAGCCAAAGCAATCTTGAGAAAGAGAAACGGAGCTGGAGGAATCAGGCTCCCTGACTTCAGACTATACTACAAACAACTACAGTCATAAAAACACCCTGGTACTGGCACAAAAACAGACACATAGATCAATGGAACAGGATAGAAAGCCCAGAAATAAACCCATGCACCTATGGTCAATTAATCTGTGACAAAGGAGGCAAGAATATACAGTGGAGAAAAGACAGTGTCTTCAATAAGTGGTGCTGAGAAAACGGGACAGCTACACATAAAAGAATGAAATTAGAATATTCTCTAACACCATAAAAAAAATATACCCAAAATGGATTAAAAACCTAAATGTAAGACCAAATACTGTAAAACTCCTAGAGGAAAACATAGGCAGAATACTCTGACATAAATCGCAGCAATATCTTTTTGGATCTGTCTCCTAGAGTAATGGAAATAAAAACAGAAATAAATGAGACCTAATTAAGCTTAAAAGCTTTTGCACAGCAAAGGAAACCATAAACAAAATGGAAAAAGACAACCTACAGAATGGGAGAAAATATTTGTGAATGGTGAGACTGACAAGGGATTCATCTCCAAAATATACAAACAGCTCTTCCAGCTCAATATCAAAAAAAAACAACCTAATCAAAAAATGGACAGAAGATCTAAATAGACATTTCTCCAGAGAAGACATACAGATGGCCAAAATGCACATGAAAAGATGCTCCACATCACAAATTACTAGAGAAATACAAATCAAAATCACAATGAGGTATCACCTCACACTGGTCTGAAAGGCCATCATAAAAAAGTCTACAACTAATAAATGCTGGAGAGGGTGTACAGAAAAAGGAACCCTCCTACACTGTTGGTGGGAATGTAAATTGGTGCAGCCACTATGAAAAACAGTGGAGGTCCCTTATAAAACTAAAAATAGAGCTACCCTATGATCCTGCAATCCCACTCCTGGGCATATACCCAGAGAAAACCATAATTCGAAAAGATACTTGCACCCCAACACTGCAGCACTATTTACAATAGCCAAGACATGGAAGCAACCTAAGTGTCCATCAACAGATGAATGTATAAAGAATACCTCTTTATCCAATATTCCATCATATATATGAATGAAATAATGCCATCTGCAGCAACATGGATGGACCTAGAGATTATCATACTAAGTGAAGTAAGCTAGACAGGGAAAGACAAATATCATATGACATCACTTATATGTGGAATCTAAAAATATATATACAAAGGAACTTACAGACAAAACAGAAACAGACCCACATAGAAAACACACTTAGGGTTACCAAAGGAGAATGGGGGAAGGGGGCAGGGGAGGGATAAATTAGGAGTTTGGGATTAACAGATACATACTACTACATATAAAATAGATAACCAACAAGGACCTCCTGTATAGCACAGAGAAGTATACTCAACACTTGGTAATAATCTATAAGGGAAAAGAATTTGAAAAAAAAGATATATGTATATGTACATATAACTCAATCACTTTGCTGTACACCCAAAACTAGCACAACACTGTATATCAACTATACTTCAGTTAAAAAGGAAAAGTTAAGCCACAAAGTTGGTCCCCTTTAAACATCCTTTTTATTGACAGCCTTACCCAGAGTCTAATTTTTCTGAAGGAAAAAAGCTGAAGGATTCTAGATGTTACAGAGAGCGGTGCTTCTCAAATTGAATGTGCGTATCACCTGGGGATTCTTTAAATACAGATTCTGATTCAGTAGATCTGGGTAGGGGCTACTAATAAGCTCCCAGGTGATGCCAATGGGTTTGCAGACCCCACCCTAAAGAGCAAGGACCCAGGCAATGATGGAGCCCAATTCCTGGAAGATGTTGAACACTTGTGCTCCTGGGTCTGAGCTCAAAACATAAGGCCTGTTCCTAAGGTTTCCTTAAAGGTCAGCAGAGCCCCTCTTTCTAGCTGTGATTCACAGTGTGAATAATGACAAATACCTCCTTCCCTCTCCTGGGTCAACCACTGAGAGTATGCTGCAAACTCTTTTTTTCTGGTGCAGTTTAAATAATGAGACAATGTCTCTCTCCAACCATGTCTCAATAGCTCAGTTCCTCCTTATGAGATCAATGTGAACACAACCTAGAATGGCACTGATTATCCCCTAGGGTCACTCACCATCTCTAAACCACACACTTCATATGATACAAGACACTATCCCAATCTTATTAACTAACCTCAGCCCATACTTCATCCTTGCTTCCACTGGAAGTTATTTATACTGCTGTAGTTTCTAAGTCACTGTGCTTAGAGTTGCCCAAATCTTTTCCAGGAAAAAAAAACAAGGATTAATGAGCATTTGGAAGCCAGGTTTCTTAAATTCTGTTATAATGCAAAACACAAGTAAGCCAAGTGGCACTGCATTCATAATTTGTAGATTTGCTGGAGTTTAGGCGTCAGGGATTAAGCTGAACCTGGCAGGCCAGGATTGGGGTGACCTGTTCAACCCTGCGATATTTAAGGTGACCTGGGAAAGTTTGTTATATAATGGGAAATGCCTTAGAGATATTCTTTTTGGGTTTTTTTTACCCGTCAAAGGAACAGATTTTTGAAAAGCAAAACAACAAAGTGTTATATACAACAGAATAAACCACAAAGATCTGTAACGTTGTGGATGAGACTAAGTGAAAAAATAAGTCCCAAAAGGTCTCATACTGCATGATAGCCTTTTCATAAAACTAAAATACCCTTCAAAAATTAAAATAAAAAATAAAAATATAAGGATTACATATAAATGCAGGGAAAACCTATAAAAAGAAAAACAAGGGAATTACGAAACATGGTTGAGCATAATAATTTTGGGAGTTGCAGAAACAGGGAGATAGGGTGAAGGAGGCAGAGACTATATGGTTAGAAATAAGTTTTTGTCAAGGTCTTAGCTTTTAGTTTGATTTTCACAATGTTAAAAATAACTAAATTGGGACTTCTGTTGCGGTCCAGTGGTTAAGACTCTGCGCTTCCACTACCGGGGGCACAGGTTAAATCCCTGTTTGGGGAACTAAGATCCTGCATGACGTGTGGTATGGCCAAAAAGTAAAATAAAAATAACTAAATTAAATATCCAAACAAAGTGTTTGCCAAAATGAGACTGTGTTATGAACCAAGGATTGCGATTAATCCAGTTCTGTACACCTGAGGTCCAAATAAAACAGATAACCATTTATGATCCACATTAGGGAAATACACACACACACACACACACACACACACACACACACACTAAACTTAAGTTCTTTAGGGGCACATTGTTTCTTTTTGCTTTTTTTCTTTCCAAGAAGAAGCCTAAATACTTCAGCGTTTGGGAAGAATCCCTTAGTTAAAAGATCTCACACATTTCACCCAGAAATTAGCTAAGAGTGCTGTATCTCCTTTTGCTATTATAAGCAGCTTATGAATAGCAAATAATGTGTCCTTTTGAAGATGAATTTTCAGCTAAAAACAAGATTAAATGGCAAGGTAGCATTGGAAACAATTAGTTGATCATAATGTACATTGAAAATTCATTCAGATCAATTGCATGGAGTAGATCAGTGTCTATCTGACATCTGGAAGCAGAACTTGGGTGATGTTGTCATGGCCAAATTGTCATCATTCTTTTTTTCTAATCATTTTTGCATTGTATAAGGAGAGTCTCTTCTGTGTGTTCAGTAGCACAATTCCTGTTGGTTACTAGAGGTTTAAGAAAGTGAGAACACTTTAATATTCAGATTCTACATAGAATGAGATGTTACCATTTAAAAGCCTTAAGAAATCTGTAGGTGGGGATTAAGGAAGCAACAAAACAAAGATCCCTTAGAGATATTCTTAAGTGAGAAGACACTCTGCAAGTTGTGAAGACAATCTAACCACAACTGTGTTAGAAGTCTGAAAACTATATAAGGAAGAAAGATAGAAAGGAAAACTGTAAATGATAAACGAAACTAAGTGGTTAAGTTTGAGTGAAAGGATATGAATATTCTTCCTCTTATAATTTTTTGTGCTTTCAAACTTTTCTATAATGAGTATTTATTGACATCGCAATTAAAAAAAAAAAATCTCGACTCTAAAATGCAACTCGGCTAAGAGTGCCTGCCTTCTAATTTGTTAACCACTTCAGTGTTATTTCTTTCTGTCTTATTCTTTTGGTTTCTCTGTTTTGCCTTCTCTGCATATTCAGGGCTGAGGGCTCTATGAACCTGCTGAGAGGGACCTATACATTCTGAAACCACCATGAAGGCAGGGACTGCTTGGGTCTCTCCCCCCACTGAGCTCATAGTAGTTCTCCAAGGGTAATGAGAAAACACAATTCTCTTGGCCTCAAAGAATATTATGGCCCAGAGGGGCATGAGGCAGGGCTTCCTAAGAGGTGGTAACCGTCTCTCAGAGGCATGAGGGGAATTGGGGACACCTCCAGGGGCCTGGGATGCACACCTGACTCTTCAACACTATCCACTGCCCGCAGCCCAGCTGATCCCACTCCCATAATACTCTGCCACAGATAGCTCTTCCCGAGGCCCCACTGGTACAATTGCAGTTCACAGGCCTTACCGGTTCTCTCCTTGATTGGGGGGTTTTCTTCTTGCCTCTGCCTTGTTTCCTACCAGTCCTCCACCACCTTCCAGAACGATTTTTTTCTAGAAAAACTCTGACCACGTCCCCTACCTGAACCCTGAAGAGGCTCCACAGAGCTCTGAGGACTCAAATATCAGCTAGAACCTTAGAGGCTGTTCCCTCGGGCCCGTCTGAGGTCTCCGTTCTGACTCCTGCTCTGGAGCACTAGATGCCCCACCGCGGAGCACCACCCCCCACCACCTCCCCAGACCTGCCCGACTCTTACTCGCCCTCCAAGCCTTTGCCCACAACACTCCCCTTCAGTCCAACATTCTTTCCTTCTTGTCCAGGAAGCCCTCCCTGATACATCCGTCCTCCACCCGAGTCCCCAGGAGGGCGAGCTTCACGGTCGGGCTGTTTTTCTCTCTGCCTGGGAGGGACCCGCATACGCAAGTGCTCACCTGGTGTGTGGGATTTCAAACTGCCTGTCTCCATTTTACAGGAAACTGTGGCCCCTCTTGAGAGAGAGTCGCGGCTTTCCCTCGGCGTTGGCCGTGTCTCCCCACATCAGGGGCCTGGACTGGATTTCCCCGGATACTCCTTGATGAAGTTCACCAGGAGTGGGCGCACGCCCGCCCCCCAGGCGCCCATTTCAGCAAAGGATTGGCGCCTTCCTGCCCCCACCTCCGAAGAGCTCGGCGCCCTACAGTTCAGAATAAGTGTGGCGCGGGGCCCGGCTCTGGCAGGAGAGACGTGAGGCTGCTTAGCCGAGCGTCTGCAGCAAAGCTGTGCCCGGGCTCAGAGCCTCCTTAGACGGGAGTTCTCGGCCCGGCGCGCTTGGTGTGGGCGGAGTGAGGAGGGGGAAGAGGCGGACACGGAAATGCCGAAAGGGTCTTTTATAGCCCAGACGTTGGGTCCTCCCCGAGGCGCACCGCGGGACGTCCCCGCCAGGGGGAGCCCGAGGCCGGCCCCACGCAGCGCCCCAACGGTCGTGCGGGACTCTGGCCCAGGTCCCCGCTGCTGGGTCCTCGTGCAGCTGTGTCCTGGATCGCGTCCCTCCACACGCGTGGGGAAGGGATGTCTGGCCCCAACCTGCCTTTGCAGCCTCCCCTCCCTTCTCTACCTTCTCCAGAACCCGCGCTCCAGAAAGCGACCCTGCATCCCTTAAACAACCAGGCAAGGTCGCCGCCCCGGCGCTTTCTCTCTTGTGGCCTCTTCTTGCTCACCAAGTCCAGGGTCTGTAAAACTGTTACTCATGGTTCTGGTTCCCCAGCCTAAAGGCCCTCTTACTTCCCCACCCCATCCCACGAGGGACTCCCCAAGCTCCCGCTTCCACCGACTGATATCGGCTGGCCCACTGAAGGCCAGCACGCAAGCGGCGTCCCTGAGGTCATCCGGAAAGACAGTGGTTTGCCTGCCAGAGGCCTACCAGGCGGAGTCTACACCCAGTATGGCAGGTGCGGTGATGATGAGTGGGTGGGCTGGGAGCCCAGGTGTCGGCACAGGCTCCCCATGCCCTCTGGACCCCCCCGCCCAGGAGGGGACTGTCACAGGACCTTGCCGAAAAGGACCCTGAGGAGCAGAAGCTCATCAGACCCGGAGAGCTGGGACAGAGGGACCTGAGGTGCAGATGCTGCCTGTGAGGTGACCGGACAGGTGTGCCTGAGCCAGGCACAGCGGCAGGTGTCAGAGCCTGGAGGGATAGCAATGCCTGGAACGGATGTTGCTGTCCTTCCAACAGCCAGGCTGTGATCTCCCGGGGGCTTGCTCTGGGAGGAGGGAGGCTTCCGATGCTGCTGGGAGGAGCCTGCATGGGTTTGGGGACTGAACTTGCATCTGCATCCAGCTGCTCCAAACAAAAGCCCAAATCACCCCAGTCTTTGTGCCCGCTCCACCTGGCCTGGGTCGGAGTGTAAAGGGCCAGCTGGAGGAGGAACTGGTGGTAATGCAGAGGCTTGGCAGCAGCAGGTCCATCTTCCCAGAATGAAAACTCTGGCCTGTCCTCTGGAAGTTGGCAGCCAAGTCCCAATGCTGGGAGCAAGTAAGGTCTGTGGGAGGCAGCTGTGACTTGGGCAGCTTGTCGAAGTGCTTCTGGTGGAGCTGACCCCTCCAGGCCTATGATCAGACTACTGACACGTCACCGGCTTATCAGAGGAGGCCTGTTCTCCACTTTAGGGAACCCACAGACAATTTTTAGAAAGCCACAGGTCTTGGAACCATTTGTTTTTCTTAAGGTGGTAAAAGTTCCCCTTTTGGTTTCTTTTGGGGGTGATGAAATATTACAAAATTGATTGTGGTGATGGTTTGCACAACTCTGGGAATTTACTAAAAACCACTGAATGGTATATTTTAAATGGGTGAGTTGTATGGTATGGGAATTATATCTCAATAAAGCACAGCCCAGGGATAGAGCCATACAAACATGCCTGACTGAGTTTGGACAGAGGTATAGAATCAATTCAATAGAGGAAGGATAGCCTTTTCAACAAATAGTGCAGGAGCAATTGGGCATCTGTAGGCAAAAAAAAAAAAAAAAAAAAAATGAAGCTCAACCTAAGTTTCACCCCTTAAACAAAAATTAACTCAAAATGGATGATGGGCTTAAATGTAAAATGTAAAACCCAAAAACTCTGAAAAAAATATAGAGGAGAAAATCTTCAGGATCTAGGGCTAGGCAGAAAGTTCTTAGACTGAAAACCAAAGCACAAGCCATAAATGAAAAATTAATAAATTGGACTTCATCAGAATTGAAAACTTTAGTTCAATGTAAGATCCTGTTTTGAGGATGAAAAGAAACTACAGACTGGGAGGAAATATTTGCATACCACATATGCTCAAGGACTAGTATCTAGAATATATAAAGGACTCTCAAAACTCAACAGTTAAAAAAAAAAGCAATTCAATTAGAAAGGGGCTTTAAGACATGAACATTTCACTGAAGAAGATACACAGATGGAAACAAGCACATGAAAAGATAGATGTTCATTAGCTGTCAGAGAAATGCAAAATAAAACCATAATGAGATATCACTAGAAACCTATCAGAAAGACTAAAATTTCAAAAAAAAAAAAAGTGACAACACCAAATGTGGCTGTAAAAGGGTAACATAAGGGATTCTCCTGGTTTGACAGAAGATGTTGATACCCTGGTTATGATATTGGTTTGCAAGATGTTACCACTGGGGGAAACTGGGTGGAGTACACAGTATCTCTCTGTGTTATTTCTTACAACTGCAAATGAATATAGAATTATCTCAAAATAAGAAGTTTAATTTAAAGTGTTCCTTTTCCATATCACTGATTTTAATAAGTTTGCTATAAAACAACCATGTACCAAAAAAACATGTACATAGATGGTTAAGGTTAATATGAATGTATCTTGAGAATGAATGATCCTACACTGATTCTGAGCTATTGGAACCTGAATTAATGAAGCTTTCATCTATAGTTCACCACCCACCAAGCGCCAAAAGGAGAGAGTTTGGAGAAGGTGGGAAGTTGAACTTCCCTGGGGTAGAGGCTTGTCTGGAGAAGTCCTTGGGAGCTGGGGCCTCCTGGGTTGTGCCCTCTCTAGGAGAGGGTGTGAAGCATGTGAGAGGGCAGCCTGGGGCATGGAAAGAGCCAGGGTGAAGAGACAGGAGGCCAGGCTGTAGCCGGATAGGGTAGGGAGGTCCCTGGAGGAAGAGAACCAGGCATGGCTTTCTTGACATAAGAGTAGCTGTTTTAGGCTCAAGCCATTTTGTGATCTAAGCCTGGCCACAAGCTTGCCCTTGCAAAAGAATAGGCCTCAGTATTTAATGATTTTAAAGGAACAAAGAATGTAAGAATAAGCAGCTATTAGGAGACCAGGGAAATAACTTACCCATACTGGAGACAATAAATCAGTTGTAAAGGCTCCCAGTTCTGTTTCAAAGGTAAAGATTAGCCTGAAGCACATCCTTGAGCTATTTTGCAGGATCCAAGGATCCAAACCCCCTCAAGCACTCAACCAGCAGAATAACTAGACCCTAAGGAATGAAGATGCTGGCTTTTGCTGACCCTCGTGATGTCAATCAACTAGAGCCCAGACTCTGTTAAACTTTGCCTCAATTCTATGCTGAATTCTCTGCTCAATCCCCTTCATGAATATGTATGCCCCCCTAGCTTAAATCTTCCCCAGTTTTGCTGTTCTGGGAGACATAGCTTTGGCAAATATCCCTGATGTTCTCCTTACTCATTACAAGTAATAAAATCCTTTCTTCCCCTGCTCTTTGGCTTGGCTGTGTCTTTTGGCTCCACATCCATCAAGAGGCAAACCCAGTTTTTGGGTAACAAGACTTCTTCATCTGGCTGTGTTCTGTGACCCTGTGCAAATATCAGCACCTCCATCAGTGTTCAGCCTTTAGTTCCACTGAATGAGTGTTGGGACTGGAGCTGGGAGTCTCAGAGTTCTACACTGATATTTCTTTATTGATACAGAGTGTTACTCTGCCTCCATCTACATCTATAAGTGACCGCTGCAAGTGGCAGTTTCCTCATCTCTCAGTTGTTGGAAAGAATATATGGGATGGGGCTTCCCTGGTGGCACAGTGGTTAAGAATCCACCTGCCAATGCAGGGGACATGGGTTTGAGTCCTGGTCCAGGAAGATCCCACATGCCGCGGAGCAACTAAGCCCGTGAGCCACAGCTACTGAGCCCACATGCCTAGAGCCCATGCTCTGCAACAAGAGAAGCCACTGTAATGAGAAGCCCACGCACCACAACGAAGAGTAGCCCTCGCTCGCCGCAACTAGAGAAAGTCTGTGCTCAGAAACAAAGACCCAACACAGCCAAAAATAAATTAATTTAAAAAAAAAAGAATATATGGGATGACACCTGTTAAGTGCTTAGCACATAACCTGGCACTGTGGTGGGAGCAATAATCATGGTGGGAACAAAGCAAGCAGTGTGAAGTCTGGTCAGAGGCCACAGACAGAGAATGGCTTGTGTTGGAAAAAAAATCGTGCTAGAGGAAACATCCAAGAAAATATATCATTATATACTTGCAGTCATTAAAACCAGGTTTATAAATATTTTAAAACATGGGAAATGCTTAAGTTGTCCTGTTAAGTAAGTAACATATTATCTCAACTGTGTTTGTAAAAGATGTATTTTTAAAAGTGAAGATAAAATCTACCCCAAAGCTAAGAGTATTTGCCTCTGAGTGATGATCTGTCCTTTCGGTATCTCTCTTCAAAATAATAATACAATGAGATGGGAGAGGAAAGAACAAAAGAAATGTACTTGTCAACTGTAAGCAGACTTTAGCGAGGAGCTGTATGAGAGGGTAAAATGGGGCCATCCCTACCCCACCTGGGGATAGAAGGAACCCTGACCCAGGAGAAGCTGGAATTGAGGGAAAACCCTGGAGTCCTGAGTGGTTCTCAAATTAAGGAATGGAGCCTCCAAAAAGAGCACTGTATTCATTTCTAAGGCCACCGTAACAAAGTACCACAGACAGGGGGGCTTAAACAACAGAAATTAATTTTCTTACAGTTCTGGAGGCCAGAAGTCTAAGATCAAGGTGTCATCAGGGTTGGTTTTCTCTGAGGCCTCTCTCCTTGGCTTGCAGATGGCTACATTCTCCCTCAGTTTTCACATGGTCTTACCTCTGTGTGTAAAGATGTCTGTGTCCAAATTTCTTTTCTTATAAGTACCTATAATACCCACCCTAACTACCTCATTTTAACGTAATAAACTCATTTTAACTTAATTAAGATCTTTAAAGATCTTATCTCCAAATATGATTATTATGATTCTGAGGACTGGGCGTTAGAACTTCAGCATATGAATTTGGTGGTGGGAGACACAATTCAGCCCATGACAAGTGTTAATTACCATATGGCTAAAACATCTATAAACAAAGTTAAAAGACAAGTGACAGACTGGGGGAAATAAATATTTTCAGTATTTATGACATACCAAAGTATTCTTATCCAGAATATATACAGAGTTTAGATGAATCAATAAGATGAAAACAACCCAATAGAAAAATGCGCAAAGAAAATGATTAGGCAATTCACAGAAGGGGAATACAAAATAAACGTTAAAAGGTTCTCAACTGCACTTACCAGTTTTATACAAACTAAACAGTTGTTTTTCATCTATCATAGTGGCACAAATTAAAAAGACTGATAATAACAAGTCTTGGCAAGGATGTAAGAAAGTGGGAACTCTCAAATGTTAATGGGGACACATATTGGAATGGTCTTACTGAAGACAGTAGCTATTAAAAATTAAAACATCCATTTCCCTTAACCCAGTGTTACACTTCTTCTAGGAATCAGTATTGCCAAAATAGTTGCACACGTGCTAAAGGATATACGTGGAAGGACTTTTTTTTTTGCTGCAAATGTCTGTTCAATGCAAAAGAAGTTAAATATAATAATTACACACCCCTACAATGAATGCAATATACCCATTAAGAAATAGGTGATCCTACATGTACTGAAATTAAAATAAAGATCTTCAAGACAATTGAAAAAAGGAAGCAAATTGCAGAACTACAGTCTAGTGGATGCATTTTATGTTTTTATAAATGTGTATTTGTACAAGTAGACTTAAATAAATACATAGACAGTTTTGTAAAGATGTTCACCCAGCTGTGGCCAGTAATTTCTGGAGGGGGAGAAAGGTGAAGCTGAGGCAGGTGGAAGGGAGATTTTCACATTTTGCTTTGTATCCTTCTGTATTATTTAAATTCTAAAGTCTATACAACCAGAATAAATACAAACTTGCATGCATGTTCTGTCAGAGAGAAGAAAAGGAAGGTTTCTGCTTCTGAAGATCTTTCCAGAGCCCATAGCCATGCCTGGAGGCTTCTCAGTATTCTGAGAATGGCAGACATCCTCGTGGGAGTCTTAATTGCCCCAAATGTTTGCTTTAATCAATGTAATTAGCAGAGCATCAATTAGGCTAAAAGGCTCCTACAGCAGCTGCTTCCGTTCACTGCCCCGCCCAGCCCCTTCAGCGACTCAGCTTCCCTCCATGGTGTGAGTCTCTCTCCATGGCTCTGTGTTTCCTCTCGTGACTCTGAAGACCACTGTGGGCAAATGGGAGGTTCTGAAGCCTATTGATTTGCTAGGGTTTTGTTTCTGCCTGCTGTTCCATGTCATACTCTTCATCTTTCTTAAGTGGCTCATTGGTGGCTCCAACGTGTATACTTTTTCTGTTGTTCTTCCCAACCTGCATCTCCTGTTTTGCAGCTCACTGAGAGGTTCCACTGTCCCCACAGTCACTAAAGCCAGAAATCTGTGAGTTATCGTTGCGCCCACCACTCATGCCTGGTCAACCATTAAGCCCTATGGAACTGACTCCTAAATGTCTCTTAAATCTGTCCCTCACTCTCTACTTCTACTACCAGCCAGCGCATTATTGCCTCTCACCTGGATATATTTTTGCTCTCACCTTTTACTACTCCATCTTCCCTCCAGTTGCCACAGAAATCTTACTAAAAAGCAAATCTGACCATGCCCCTCACAGCTTAAAATCTTGCTGGTTTCCAATACCCTACTGAATAGAGTCCAAACCCCTTGACATGGTAGACAAAGCCCAGTGTCACCTGGCCTAGGCCACCAGTTCCCTGTGTGCATCCAGGCAGTTACCATTCCTCTGGCCCTTCATCCAACTCTGCTTTTACATATGGTGCTTTCCTGCTGGAGGTCTTCTGTGCACGTGTGCTGATTTGTTCTTTCCCAGCATCCACTCCTATTTCTTGTGCTACCTGCCTCCCGTAAACCATCTGCCTTTCTTCTCAATCCATGTGTGTTTCATATGGGTGGCTCCAGGTCCCCTCTTCCCCCCTTCAGGCCAAGCCAGCTCATTTAGCATCTCTCTTCTTGGAATTTGAATCTTGAACATCATAAGAGCCTTGAAGAGTCAGTCCATTTCTGGCTCAGCCCTGCTCCCTGAGACTAATTCTCCAGTTTTCCTGTGATTCTGAGTTGTCCTTTAGACAACATTCCCATCAATTCCTTTTTCTTAAGCCAGCCAGATAATTTTCTGGTGCTTTTAATCAAAGAACTCCCAATGAACCCAACCCTTCTGCATCAGAGAAACTCTTACTTATCCTTCAGGGTCCAAGTTAAGTGCCCACTTACTCCTTCATTTATTCATTCAACAAATATTTACTGAAAACATGCTATGAGTTGGGCACTATGCTAAGTGCTGGGGATACAATAGAAAACAGATATGGTCCTTGGCCATATGGACTTTAAAATATCTCTAAATAAACAATTCTTTTGGAGGGGGGGGCTTTAGGTGCAGGATAAAGTTAATTATATTAGTCCATTCTGGCATCCTACCAGTACTGGTATGGACAATCATTTAATTACCCCATATCTGCATCCCTCAATCCCCTCCCCTAGGCAACCATATTAATGTGTTTGATATATATTTGAATGTGTTCAATATGTATTTGAATGAGTTCTTGTGAAATGTATGTTGTAGTTGTATGGGCCAGTGCTTTTAATTAACGCCAAGAGTATTACATTACATATTTCTTTTAGTTTTCTGACTTTCTTCATGAAGCATGGTAGCACGCACGAGATATTTGAAATGAGATAATGAGCCTTAGAAGCAAATGTTAGGATTTTGCCTTTTACTTTGAGTGAAGTCATTTCAGGGTTTTGAGCAGAGGGGCAACATGATTTGAATTGGTGTTCTACAAGGAAAACTCTAGTGTGTTGAGATTAAAATTCAGGGGTGCAAGTGTGGAAGCAAGAAGGCCGGTTAGCGGCTGTTGCAGTAATCCATGGGAAAGTAGATGGCGGTTTGAACCTCGGATGTATATGTTCCTCTTCCAGGAACTCTTGTATATAAACAAGAGAAAAATGCAAGACAAGTGCAGCAGGAAGCCCCCCAAACTAACAAACAACATGAGATACAAATCATTGATAAGCAGAGAAACGTGGATTAAAACAATGATATGACATTGCATCTGTTATTCTGGCAAAAATTACATGACCAGACACTGCCAAGGGTTGGCTGGGATATGAAGATTTAAAAATTCTCTTGCACGGTTTATGGGAATGGAGAATCAAGAAGCAATGCAACACTGCTGAGTCAAGTTAAGTATACACAAACCCATGACCCAGCAATTCAGCAGCCTGTTATATATTCCAGAAAAATTTCCACATAGGTTCTTAAGGGAATGTATAGGAAGGTGTTCATTGCAGCAACAAGGAGGTAAAGGCAGCCTAGGTCTCCATAATTTGGACAATGAATGAGTAAAATGTGTATCAGGTTTTGTGATAAGCACTTAATATGCATTATCTCATCTTTTCTTCAAGATAGCCCTAAGACTGGGATTTTTAATAGTATCTGTAAATACTGTTTACCGTCTGTAAAACGGAAACTATCCTTCCAGACACACAAACGGCCGCTTTTTTTTTTTTTCTGGTTCACTCTCCTTAGTGTTTGGACGAGGACCCCGGGGTTCAGGGGCTCAGCAGCGTGCCAGGTTTCCCAGACAGACGGGGTCATCTCTCCTTGCGGTCTGCAGGATCTTCACTCTTCCAGGCCCGGGAACCCTCATCCCTGGGCCTTCAGCACCGCGGACAGCGCCAACGGGGCAGGGCTGGGCGGGGCGTCCTCAGAGACGTCACGGCGCGCGGAGTCTCCCCGGCGCTCGCTCGCTGGCTGCTGGCGCCGCCACGTCACGTGACCCAGATAATTGGTACAGCTAGTCGCGCACCAACTGCTCGCCTCCCCTGACCTGCAGCCTCTGGACCTCACTGCCGCGCCGACCCCCACTGGCCCGGTGAGCGCGGCGGCCCCTCCCTTCCGGGTCCCTGCGCCTCCTCCTCTCCAGCTGTGTCGCGGGAGGCCCTTCTGCTCCAGTCTCCTGGGTCCCGGGGCGCCGCAGCCCGCAGCCCTAAGCCTGGCCCGGGAGGTGGGAGGGGGAGTGAGCGTGACCTTGGCTTCGCCTTTGTTTGGCCGAGGCGTCCCCAAGGACCCTCAGCCCTTCGCGCGCATCCGACCCTGCGAGTGCAGTTCTTGTGAAGTGTTTTGCGTAAGGGAGCGAAGCTTTTAACGGTGGGGTTTCAGGCATCAGCGTGGGTTCTCCAGCCCAAAGACTACAGATTGTCCACGCCTTTCGTGGCCTGGGGAGGGGCCTGCTGCTCTTCGCCTTCTCAAGGAGCCCTGGCTGCGGAGGGCAGCGCTGGGGATGGGGATGGTCTAGCGTTATGTGCTTGGTGGGACAGGCAGGCAGCTTCGAAGTCTCAGGACCTCGTAGTGGGGGCAGGGGGCAGGGCCTTTACAGACGGTTTTAACCGGGTTTCCGCTCACAGATGGGGAGACTGAGGCCCTGAGGGAGGCAAGACTGACCTGAGGTGGCAGCCAGCCTGGGAAGTGCTTCTCCTTCCCTCAGGGAAATGTGCGGGGATGGGGTGACCCTGAGGTCCCAGCAGGGTGCCATGATGCCCCTCCACCATGGGCCCTAACCCATCCCTGCGCCCCCTGCCCATATATCCTGTAGCATATTGGAACAGGCCCCTTTCACCTTTGTGCTTTCCCCACCTCTGGCCTTTAGCTCAGACCCTCCATCTCTGCCAAGGAAATAAGCACACCCCCTCCCTACCCTGCTTCCTACCTCGGAGTCTGCTTCCGTGGCCGCCTCTTGGGTTCAGTAAACTAGAGGTGGGGTTTATTCCTGAGAAAAGCCCTCCCAGTTCCCAGAACGTGGGGCCATCGTAGGCCTGCAGGAGTGTGAGTCCAGGCTCTGCTGCTGCCCAGCTTCAAGGTCTCGGGATCTCTACAGTGGGTGTATTGCAGAGCAGCCCAGATAGGGCCTTGCATGTGGGAGGCTTAGTGGCCAGGGATGTCTGTCGTCGTTATGCTTCTGAGGGTGGCGGTGGGGATGGTACTGACTTTATCCGTAGAGGGGAGGCCACCAAGAGCTGCCCAGAGCAACCTGCCTGTTAGTCCAGGGTGGGCTGGGCTGGTCAGGGGGTGTGCACAGTGCCTGACCCTAACTCTTCCCTTTCACCTGTGTGGGCAGGACCTGGCAGGGCAGGCTTGGGCTTTGGCTCCAGATACTGAGGTTGACTCTGTCCCCAGCCCTCTAGGGCTCCTGAGTCCTCAGGCCCTGCTGGGATTGGGGCAGGGGTGGCTGGCTGGCTGTCCTTCTGTCAGGCCGGGTGAAGGCCACAGCAGTGTCCAGCGGCTGCCCAGATTATTCAGTGTTTGTGAAACACAGTGTTCCTGCACTGGGCCAGGCTGGACACAGCCAGGCTTGTCACTACCCCCCGAGCCATCCCATTCCCCTGCGGGGGTGGGTGCCAGCAGAGAGAGCAGCTCTGGCTGCAGCCGTTGGAAGGAGCGTTGGCATTAAGAGAAATCTGTGATTACATCATGACTCTGCAGTGAGGAGGGCACAGGCTCCGGAACCACAGAGCCCTGCCACTCACCAGCTTAGCCTCTCTGTGCCTCAGTTTCCCTATTTGTAAAATGGGGCTAATCCAAGTGCCCACCTCTTGAGATTGTTGAGAGGGTTAGGTGAGCACAGTGCCTGCCCCCGGATCAGTGCTGACTAATTGTGCTCCTGTTTTTATTCCCTCAGTGGATGATCTTGGTGTCTGCTTTCTTTGCCTTAGGATGGGGATATTAGAGTTTCCCCATTGGGTTGTTTAGATTCTTCTCACATTCCAGGCCAGTAGCTCCTGGGCCCTATGGCCATCTGGGCCGGGGCAGCAATCCTGTATTTGGCCAGGTCTCAGGGACCATCAGAGGGAGAGCAGGGGTTGGGACCCCGGCCCTCTGACCCCAGAGCTCAGGCCTTGAGTCCCCACCCAGCACCTGGAGAGGTGCCACTCCAGGAAGAGCCAGCCCCTAGCAGCCCTCAGTAGGGCCTGGTGTCACTGGCTGGCGGGACATGCAGCTGAGCATGTGGATAGGAAGCTTGGGGCACTTGAGGCTCAGGTTCCAGCTGAACCCACCTCCTTCCTCCCTGCAGTGCAGTATATTTTTGCTTTTTAATTTTCCTCTGTTCAGACTTGCTGCTGGTTGCCCTGAGGAGCCCACTGTCCCTCGCTCAAGGAGACCGCCTCCCTGCCCTTTGCCTCATGTAAGTTTGGAGGGAAAGACGGAGCACGCGGGCTAGGGGGGCTGTGCCATGCCCTGCCTTGGGGCCTGACCCCTTGTAGAATAGAAGGTCCAGCCAGCTGGTTCTGGTGACTTGTTTGAGCTGGGGCGGGGTGTGTGCCCTGTGAGCTGGGCACATCTGGCCCCAGGAGCATTGACTCAGGCCCAGGCCCAGGCCCAGGCATAAAGGCACACTTTCTGGGACTGAGTTATGTGGGGGGAAGCAGGCCCTCCTGCCTGCATGGCCCCTGGTGGGGTGGCCCTGGTGCTGCACCCTACTCACAGGCTGGGATTCTCTGGGCAGAAGGGTGTTAGCAAGTATTCAGGGGGAGCCGTGTGTGTCCAGGCAATGCTGGGGAAGAGGAGGGGGCTCTGCTTACAGTTGTGTTGGGGGGTGATGTAGAGGAACAGAGGTTCTAAGAGGAGCCTCTTATCCGAGAACCTCTGTCTTCTGGGGGGAAGAGGAAGCCCCTCCCCCCCCCACCTCTCCATATGTACACACGGATTCCTGAAAGCCCGTTGTTCGAGCATTTTCCCTGGGAAAGAGCAGATGAGATTGCGGGGGTGAGATGAGCTCCAGGTTCTTTTTCCTCTCCATCCTGAGTGGGCTTCCAGCCTGAATGTACCCCCTGAGCTGTTAGCTGTCCTGAGTGTAAGCTCTGGGCAGGGTATGGGAGCCAAAGAGGGCAGCTGCAACTGGGAGCTTGGCTGGGCAAGGCGCCTGCCTCTGGTCTGCCCTCCACTGTCCCCCAGTGCCCTTCCCTTCTCTGAGCCTCAGTCGTCCCCGATGTGAAGTGGGGCCATTGAGGCCCGTGTCATTGGCCTTCTGGCCTGGGAGGACATGCTGGGCCTATACTGCAGTCAGGGGAAGTCACTGGTCCCTTTTGGTCACAATGACTAGAGACCCAGCAGTGCCATGGGCCTCGAGATCGTGCAGCTCAGCCAGACGCCTTGCTTCCGGCCTTTTTCTGACCGGTCATGGAGCACCCAGTCCCTGGAGGACTCCGCTGCCTGAGTTCCGGGGTGTTCAGGAGGCCTGGCTGACTGTCCCTCTCACCTCTGTCTCGTCACTGCCTAGCCCAGGGCCACCTGCCCAGTAGGCCCAGCAAATGCCATATGAGTGGATGAGTGGCTGCCAGAGCCTCCTTCCTTCCATCCCAGTCCCGTGGTTTATGTCTCTCCCTTGTTGCCTGGGTCCAGAATGAGTCAGCTGAGGCTGCTGCCATCCCGGCTTGGGGCACAGGCCTCGAGGCTCCTGGCCGCACATGGCGTCCAAAGGTTCAGCTGGTACAGCAGGTCGTCTGGGCCACCGGCCACCTTCCCAAGCAGCAAAGTTGGAGGCGGCTCCAGTTACATGGAGGAGATGTACTTCGCCTGGTTGGAAAACCCCCAGAGTGTCCACAAGGTTGGCACCCCAACCCTGCCCTCTGTGCAGGAGAGAAGGTCCTGGGGCTGGGCTGTGGAGAGGGGAGTGGGGAGAAGCAACTTGCCTGCTGTGTGACCCCGGGCAGGTTTCTTTGTCTCTCAGGTCCTCCATCATCTTTGTGAAAGAGCTTGGTCCTCATATTGGGTGAGGAAAGTCCATCGCTGTCCTGTTGCTGGACCAGCCAGTGGGTGGTGGTCTGGCTTGAGAAGCTCTGATAATGCTGTGCTCAGTCACACCTGGTCTGAGGCCTGTCCCTGCCTCCTTTGTCATGCAGTGCCGTCTCCAGATGGCCTCTTGTTATCTAGTTAGGAGCATAAGTGTTTACATATATAGTAAGCTGATAAAATAAGTACCCACTGATGGTAAAAAAAAAAAAAAAAATCAAAATCAGATGCCAGGACAAAAGTGAAAAGCGTAGCTGCTCTCTCTCCTTCACTCACATGCCTCAGAGGAAGGTAATATGTTCACATGATCCAAAAACAAAAAGTATTAAGTTCTACAGTGAAAAACCTTCCTCCCATTCCATCCCATATCTGCTCAGCTCCTACCTGTCTGTTCCCCAGTCTATTCTTAATTTCTTCTGTATCCATTCAGATAAACTTATTGCAAACATAACTCTGGATTCTCCCCCTTTACACAAAAAGTAACATGTAACATCCACTCTTTTGCCCCAGGCTTTTTTCACTCAGCATACATCTCCAAGATTTTCCATGTCAGTACCTCAAGAGCCTCATTTTTCTTTTTCCCAGCTGTATAGTATTCCACTGTTTGGATGGATGTTCTACATTCATCCCCAGGGACAGGCATCTGCCTCATTTCCAGTCTCTGGCTGTCATGACGGGTGCTGTACTACATCATCTTGTACGTTCATCATCCTGCACGTGTGCAGCTAACTGTGGCATAAATTCCCCAAAGTGGAATTGTTGGGTTAGAGGGCATCTGTGTACATAATTTTGATGGGTGTTGCCAAATTGCTTTCCACACGGCTTGTACCACCTTATTCTCCTACCAGTACTGTATGAGAGGGCGTAGAAGAAAGCACTTTTGTATGTGTTCTGCTAGAACGTGGAGGTGCTGGTGCATGTGCCCATCTGCTTTTTGTTTCTGCACGAATAGTAGCAAAGCATACATCCTCTTCTGCTGTGTTCACTTTACAACATATCTTGGCAACATTCCACATCCACAATAATAAATGCGTCTTTTTAAAAAAGACTACATAATTTTCCGGAATCTAAATTTACCATCATTTATTTAACCAGTTTCCTATTGATCACTGCTTAGATTGTTTTTACGTTGTCATTTTTATAAAGTCTCCTGCAGGGAACATCCTTGTACATGTAGGCACACCTGTCCAAGTACATCTGTAGAATAAATTGCTGGCAGTGGAATTGCTGGTTCAAAAGATACATGCATTGGAAATGTTGAGGGCCTGCCTGCCCTTGCCCTCCACAGAGCTGCCTCCAACCCACAGTGTGTGAGGGCATGTTTTGCCTATGGATAGAAGCCCGTTTCATACATAAAGCCCCTTGATCACAGCTTATAACCTCCCCCACACACTACCAAGCTGGGTCCTGGAGAGATCCAGAATTTGGGTGGGGGCCCTGGGCTGATTGAGAAGGGTATTGTCGGCAGGGTCCTGGGAGGGCCCTGAGAGCTATGGTGGTGAAGGAAGACTGATGTCCCCTAGGGCCCCAGCCTGGGCCACCCCGCGCTACTCCCAGGCCCTAACCTGGCTGTTTTCTTTCTTCTGCCCCTGCCCAGTCCTGGGACAGCTTCTTCCGGAAAGCCAGTGAGGAAGCCTCTTATGGTCCGGCTCAGCCCCGGCCCCTTTCTGTTGTCCCTGAGAGCAGGCCGGCAGTGTTGAGCCGGACCAAGACCAGTAAGCTGGTGGAGGACCACCTGGCTGTGCAGTCTCTGATCCGGGCCTACCAGGTGAGCGGCTGGGAGGGTACAGGCTCCTGGGGTGTGGCCAGGTGCTGACGGCAAGAAGACTGGCTCAGCTCCAGCGTCACTTTAGGGAGCTTGGTGGCTCTGACCCCTCCTCCTGCTCTTTGTCACGTTACCATTCACATCACTTACCACCCCCTGTATTTCTTGTGCAAAGTGGATTGTTTGTGGTCTTTCTCATCTGTCGCCCACACCACTCTGCCCCAGAACCTGGAGAAGTACTTAGTGAGTGATCAGTTTCAGTGAGTGTTGAATGAAAGGTGAGTAGATTGCCGCTTGTTAATGTCTGTTTTCTCTTGGCTGAGCATTCCAAGAGGACAGGGGCTCATGTCCAGCAGGTGCTTAGTTAGTATTTGTGGAATGAATGACTAGTTCATTAAGCAGCTCTCCCCCATCAGCTGCTCTGTCCTGGAGACTTAGGCTCCCCTCTGCTGGGTTCCCAGGCTGGGCCCTTGCTATGTCAAAGAGTCCTGATGATGTTTCCTATTCTTGGTCTTGACCCAACAGGACTAACCGGAGGGCTGTACTGGGTGTTCACTCCATAAAAATGTAATCATTTGGGATCTGTCTGGGAATCAGTGGCAGGAGGTATTTCATAAGAGAAACTTGTCTTGAAGACATGCAGAAGGCAGGGTAGGGGCATCCTGCGGTCCTTGGTAGAGACTCCGTGGGAGGGTGCAGCCAGCCGCTGCAGGAACTCGGGGGAGAGGGAGGCCTTAGCAAATGGAAATGGCGCCTTGCCTCTGAACGATGCACTCTGTGTGGGATGGCAGCTGCCTGCCCAGGTGTGCTGGGGCGGAAGAGGAAAGGTGCACAGGACTGGGCTCCCTCACTGGCCTCAGGACCCATGGATCGTGGGCCACCTGCGAGGAAACAGCAGTGATTGTAATTATGTTTTTCTTGGTTGGCTGAAAGAGGCAGAAAGTGATCTGACTGTTGACTTTGAAAAAGGACAAGGAACAGAAAACTCTGTATGAAATGTGGGGTAGCATTCAGAGTACGGCCTGAGGGCCTTATCTTCTAAGTACAGTCCCAGCTCTGCAGCAGCTCTTTGTTCTTTCACTGGCCAAGACCAAAGCATCCTTCCAGCAGGATGGTCTCTGGATTCAGGAATGTTACTCCATACTTGCATGATAAAAATCTGCCTGGTAGTGAGCACCTACTGGGTGGGCTGTAGCCCCTCACAGGTCACTTGGGGGCTGAGCTCTGGTTTGACTCATCTGCACATAGTACTGAAAAAAAACCCAGGCTGCTTCTTAATGCATGTTTTCAAGCATATAATAGGTAGAAGAATTATGTAGTGAACCCCCATCAATACAGGGCCAGTCTTGATTCATCTTACCCATCTCCGGCTCCACCCATAGGCCACTGATTATTTTGAAGCAAATCCCAGACTTCATATCATTTCATTCATTGAACGTTTCAGCATGTATTTCCAGAGGTAAAGCCTCCTTTAAAAATATTCAAATATGGGCTTCCCTGGTGGCACAGTGGTTGAGAGTCCGCCTGCCGATGCAGGGGACACGGGTTCGTGCCCTGGTCCGGGAAGATCCCACGTGCCGCGGAGCAGCTGGGCCCGTGAGTGGTGGCCACTGAGCCTGCGTGTCCGGAGCCTGTGCTCTGCAATGGGAGAGGCCACAGCAGTGAGAGGCCCGCGTACTGCAAAAAAAAAAAAAAAAAAAAAGAATTCAAATATACCGTGATAGTATTATCACACCTAAAAATAGTAATAATCCTTAATGTCACCAAATACCCAGTTGGTATTCATGTTTGCCTGTTTGTCCTAGGATTTCTTTTTACTGCTTGTTTGAATCAGGATCCAAATAAAGCCACAGGTTGTGATATGTTGACATGGCTTTTCAAGTCTCTTGTACTCTACTCTGCGGGTTCCTCTCCATTTCTTTTTGTGTTTCTTGCTCTGTGTGTGTGTGTGTGTGTGTGTGTGTGTATAAGAAACCAGGTTGCTTGTCCTATAGCGTTTTCTCGAGTGTGGATTTTGCTGATTGCATCCTCATGGTGTCACTTCATCTGTCCCTTTGTCCCATGTAATTTCTGTAAATTGGTAGTTTCTGTAAGTTAGATCTAGATGCTTGATCCAACATAGATTTGATTTTTTCTGTTGTTGCAAAATCAGCTTCCTGGTGGTGATGGGCACTTCATCAGTTAGCATCTAAAGATAATTATTTTCTGGACACATTAAGTCATTGGGAGTGGTAAAAGTGGTGATATTCTAATTCTTTCTTTCTTTGTTTATTACCTGAAATACTTCTCTCATGAGAACCTTCCCTTTGTCAGCTCTGTTTATCCTGAGGTACAAATGGTATAGGGAGGGCAGGATCAGTGCTTGACTTTTCCTTTTGCTGATGGATTTTCAAAATTATGACATGGTTTCCTAGCATCCTCCAAAGATGGCCAATAAAGGTTTTTCTTCTTTTTCATAGTATGATATGAATGCATGAATTTAAACATATTTAATGAGTTTCAGTCTGCTATAGATATTATCCTTTTTGTTGCTCAAAATGTGTCCTTATTCCCAGCCCCAGTAGTGTTTGAGCACCCCTTTGCTATCTGGTAGGACAAGATGCTTTGAGCTCATCTCGCACATTTCTGTCCAGCCAGTTCTCCAGGGAGTGAGCGAGTATTTACTGCTATTGGTTTGGTCATGACTTCTGGGTTCTTTTGATGGTTAGAGCCAGGAAATATGTATTTTTTTAAAAGATACCATACTTTATGGGTTTATACTGATGCTTCTATATACATCAAATGTAGGACTTAGTGTTTGTCCTTGACCTCATCAGTCTTATGTCACCATCTCCTTTTAAAGATACCAAAAATAGAGGTTCTCAAAGACAGCAATACAATGACTTACTTGATTTTCCCACAATCCACACATGACAGTCCGAGAATACAATTCTAGTACTACCACTGCTGATTGGTACTGTAAACGAATTTATGATCTTTTTATTCCTGCAGTTCTGTTTGTCTTTGGGGAATATTCTATTAGTCAGTTGGCATAGTTCCCCTCTATGTAGTTATGCCACCAAATGGATGCATTAATTCATTTGTTTTGTCTTACTTTCAATTTTTAAAACTTAATTTTGTTTTATAGTGATATAAAATATTTATAAGATTCCAAAGTCAAATCGTCAATGCAAGATATATTCTTAAAAGTCTAGCTTCTAACCCTGCTGCTCTGCCCTATTTTGTCCTTTCCCTGTAGGTAATAATTTTCCTTATTTTATAGTTTTCTTATTTTACTGTATATTCTTCTAATGCATATATTTATTTGTAGACATGCAAATATATACAAATATATGCAAATGCATGTGTTTACTTTTCTCTTCCCTTTCTTAGATACTGGGTAGTTTACCACACACACTTTTCTGTAATTTGCTTTTTTGCTTAATAATATTTTGTGGAGACAACCTCATAGTAGCAGTTAGGAATTTTCCTCATTCCTTTTAGCAGCTCTGTAGTATCCCCTGTGTGGATTTCCCATATCCATTTGCCAGTCTCCTGTTGATGGACATTTGGGAAGTTTTTAGAATTTTGCAATTACTAATAGTACCGTAGTAACTACTTTTGTGTACGTGTTCTTTCCTGTTTTTGAAAGCTGCATGTTGTACTTTGAAACAGAATTGAGCTCCTGCCACCTTAGTGGCTATGGTGGGGTCTCCTAGGCAACTGTTCAGTGGCTGGGTGCTGGAGATATGTGGAAACTTGAAATTCTGAAGGGGGACTTGAGGGGCCAGGGCCCAGAATCTCAGTCTTGGTGAGGGTCTGTCCAGCTGCGTTCCAGCTCCGCCCCGACCTTTTCCCCTTCTCCAGATCCGTGGCCACCATGTGGCCCAACTGGACCCCCTGGGCATTCTGGATGCGGACCTGGACTCCTTTGTGCCCTCAGACTTAATCACCACCATTGATAAATTGGGTGAGTCGGTACCCTTTCCTGTTGCCCTGGCGACACCAGAGCCAGCTGGTGCCTGTGCCCAGTGAGGGGCTCTGAGCCTACAGTGCCTCTGGGTCCTGGGTTTCAGCAAGCAGCCTGGGAGGCTTTCTTCTGACCCTTGCCCAGCTATGCATGATGTCCCTGCAAGAGAGGCCTCCCCGTCTTCCCTAGCTGGTGTGCCACGCTCAGCAAGCTTGAGACATCTGTCCAGGCCCACCCTTATGGCGGCAAGCTAGGCTCTGACTCATGCCCTGTGCCCTGCAGACAGAGGGCCTTTGAGCTTTAGGCTAGACATGGCGGGAGGGTCCTGGGGGCACCGTTGGGAGGTCTGGGGATACAGCTGGGCCCCACCTGGGCCTGACCTCCCTCTCTCCTCTCTGCTGCCCGGGCTCTGCCATATGTGCCTCCTAGCCTTCTATGACCTACGGGAGGCTGACCTGGATAAGGAGTTCCAGCTGCCCACAACTACCTTTATTGGAGGCTCTGAAAACACCCTTTCTCTGCGGGAGATCATTCGGCGCCTGGAGGTGAGCACAGGCAGGTGTGTCGGGCACAGCTGATGAAGCTCTGGCGTGTGATAGAGGGAGGGAGGGCACTGCCTTTTCTGTTCCAGATCCCAAGGCGGTCGGTCTTCTTCTTGGCTCCTCGTGGAGCGCTTCCCTTTCCCCCAGAACACATACTGCCAGCACATCGGTCTGGAGTTCATGTTCATCAATGACGTGGAGCAGTGTCAGTGGATCCGGCAGAAGTTCGAGACCCCTGGCGTGATGCAGTTCTCCAGCGAGGAGAAGCGGACCCTGCTGGCCAGGCTGGTGCGCTCTATGAGGTCAGGCTCCCAGCACCACCCCGGGCAGCCTGAGTGGCTGGGGGGCCTGCTCCAGGGCTGTATGAAATGTCCCAGGCCCTGGCTAAGAAACTAGGAGGGTGCCCGGTAAGGGAAGGCAGGGCTGGATGGTGCTCCAGGAGAACATGACACCGAATGAGGGTGGAAGTGGCAGAAAGACGTCCCTGTGTGGAGTGAGTGTAGCAGCGCCTTCCTGCAGGTGGGGCACTGCCTGGTTCTGCCCGTGAACTTCTCTGAAGCTGGGTCTTCCCAGGGCTACGGGGGCCTGGAGGAGCCCCTGGACCAGCTGCTAGGAGTAAAGTGGCTCCCTGAGCAGTGACGTGTGGGCTGGAATTTGAGTTGAGCCGTGAGGCATCTTTGGGGCATGAGGAGAGCGCCCCAGGGCACGTGTGTGCTGGAGGGCAGTGGTCTGGGAGCAGGGGAATGGCTAGTTGGAGCAGTGTGACTGGAAGGGGAAGAGAGGGTGGTAACTGGGAATTGATGGAGCCAGAGGTCTGTTGAAGTTGGGAGGACCCTCAGCCTCCCCGCCGACCTATGCTGCTTGCTGGTAGGAGCATCATGGTGTCTGTGCCAGGTCCTGGACTGCGCAGCGGGAGGTGGCTTTGCAGCTTCCTGTGTCCTGGCATCCTGCTCCGAGCCCTCATCAACAGCCCCCAGGAGCCCAGCCTCTCCACCCTTCCCCATCTCTCCCCAAGCAGGTTCGAAGATTTCCTGGCCCGGAAGTGGTCCTCAGAGAAGCGGTTTGGCCTGGAGGGCTGTGAGGTCATGATTCCTGCCCTCAAGACCATCATCGACAAATCCAGCGAGATGGGGATCGAGAATGTCATCCTGGGGATGCCACACAGGTGGGCGCTTCTCCTCCAGGCCCAGCAAGCTGAGGTGGATAGGAGGCTTTGAAAATCAGAGCAGGGGTGTAGGTGGGACCTGAGGATAGAGGCAAAGTGGTCTAGAAAGTTATCAGAGTCCCTGGGCCCTGGGCTGCTCATCACAGAAAGCATGTGGCCAAAGCCACATGGAACCAGGCTCTCTTAAACTGTTTCTCTCTCACCATGTTGCTGTTGTCCCCAGGAGTATTGAGGTTACAGAAGAGGGGTATATCACGCTACTTGAGGTTCCTGTGGACAAGGGGATGTGGAGGGGCACATCCCAGGGAAGTGAGGGCGGAGCCTGGGCAGGTGGCCTCAGGTTCGCATCCCCTGGTGGGAGGTCTCTGGAGGTGAGCTGAGGGTCTCTTTCCCCGGCTGCAAGCTGGCCACACATTTCCTGTGGCTTTGATAAAGACTTGGAAGGCTGGTCTGGCCACTGGGCAGTTACCTCTGAGCTGGAGCCTGTGGGCTAATGAGGAATATGGCCAAGGTGGCCAGGGGTCCTGCTAAACGGGCTGGAAGAGGACTGCTGAGCAGTCTGGGGGGCAAAGCCCCTGCATTTCCTGTGCCTGTTTCCAGCTGCTCACAGGTGGGCCAGCCCCGGACTACATCTGCACCAGGGGCATCAGGATGCATTGTGAGGAGGGTCCCCACCCTGTGGGCTGGCCTCCCGGGAGCCCAAGCTTTGCCACACAGGCTCTGCGCTCTGGGGGCCCCAGAAATGCTTGGTGTCTGGTCAGAGGGTCGTGCAGAGCTGGCCCTGTGGTCCGAGGAGGCAGGGGCGTACGTGGCTTCAGTAGGACTGTGGGAGAGGATGGTGCTGGGCCGTCAGGCAGCTCTGGGGCTGGGTGGTGGTGCTGGCCAGGCTCCTGGCCTGAGGAGGGCTCCAGAGTCAAGGGCTGCCCTCGGCCAGGCCTCCGTGTTTGGGGAGGGGCCTTTGAGGCCGGAGGCTTTGCCCAGGGGGGCCGAGGGTTGTTCATACGGCTCCTGTGATCCCACAGCCCTGCCACCACCGCAGAGCAGGAGAGGGGCCCGCTGGAGGAGCGCTGCCCTTCTGTCACTGGGCCGTGCGGGGCTGGAGGTCAGGGTGTGAGCAGGCCTGGGGCCGGCATCCGCTGGTAGTCTATGGGGAGTGGGCTTGGAGTCATGTCCTGTGCCCCCATCAGGCTGGTGCCCACCCCTGAATAGGTTGCCCCCGATGGGAAGCTCAGGCTGGACTGGAGAATCCCTGGGCCTGGCTGCTTTCCTCCCCCCACCCCTCAGTCCTCACTCAGCTCCTCTGGACAGGGCCTCTGGTGACTCCTGATCTTAGGGGCAGTCCAGTCCCCTCTTCCCTATCCTTATCACTTCCATGTCACTGGGCTGGGCTGGGGAGCCATGTGTGAGCAGCTGTGATTCGCTAGCAGCTTGGGGTCAAGGTGCTGGGTTGGGCTCAACTTTTGGTTGGGGAGAGGGGTGAGTAGACACCCTGCCATGAGGCTGGGTGGCTCCCTGCTCGCGAGCGCCTCCTGAATCTGAGTTGTAGCGGGGGATGCCTGCCTGCTCAGGGGGGCCGGCCAGCTGGACCCGCTCACACACCTTGTAGATTGAGGCGGGATGAGAGGGTGGGGCCTTCCAGCCCCCATGCTAATTCTGATAGGTCCCAGGTGGGCAGGGAGCATGGTAAGAGCCCTGCCCCCTCTGGCTCCAGGGGCAGGCTGAACGTCCTGGCCAACGTCATCCGCAAAGACCTGGAGCAGATCTTCTGCCAGTTTGACCCCAAGCTGGAGGCGGCGGATGAGGTGGGTGCCAGGCCCAGGCCCCAGAGCCCCTGGAGAGCTGGGTATTTGGGACGTGGACTGGGGAGGGCCTGGGCCAGGAGCTTGCAGGCTCAGACAGACCTTGAGGTGCACGGACATGCAGAAGAGTGGGAGAGAGGCTGGGGGTGTCTGTGTGAGGCCCCTAAGGTGTTTTGGAGCCAAGTGCTATGATCTCCAACAGCTGGGAGAGCCCTCGGGTAATCTGGGCTAACCTCCCTGTTTCCAGCTGGGGGGACTGAGGCCCAGAGAGGTGTGCAGGGAAGTGCCTGAAGTTATTCAGTTCAGCTCATGTGGCCATACCTCTGTGCCCAGGGTCCTGCCTACCTTCCCCGAAGGGCTGCCTCACTCACTTGTTTGACCAGCACAGCATTGGGAGGTCAGGACGGTTTCCTGTGCCCACTGATGAGCAGAGAGAATATTTTTCTGCCCTCACCCCCTTCCTGGCACGTATACGTGTCATGTATGCCTCATACCCCACGCCTCTGCCCATGCTGGGCCCTCAGCCAGATGGCTTTCCTCTCTTCTGCTCTCTGCCTCTTTCCCAGCCCTACCCATCTCCTAGTGACTTTCCTGGTCCTCCAGGCAGCAATCCTGTCTCTCCCTCCTCTGTGCCTCCTTTCCCAGCAGGTCCGTCTCTACTCTGGCCTTCTCCATCACGTGCACGCACGTGCGTGCGTGCGTGTGTGTGTGTGTGTGTGTGTATGTGTCTGTTTTCCCTTCCAGGCTGGTAGCAGGGTGATGGCAGGGACCTCATTCCCGAAGCCCCAGCACTCAGCACAGGTGCATGGTTTGTTAAAATGAACCACATTAAATGACTGCTCCAAAATCATCCAGCACGTTAGGCCAGAGCAGGACTAGAATCCACATCTGCTGGCTCCCAATCCAGAATCTTCCCACCATCATGTTCATTTTGCTCAAGCACTTTCATCTCTCTGAGCCTCAGTTTGCTCTTCTGTAAAATGGGGATAAAAGTTCCTGCCCCCAGAATGGTTGTGAGGAATCAGAGACGACATGTGAGTAAACTGTAAAACCTGGCCAAAGGACACTTTAAACAAATTTACTTTTTTAATAGAAAAAGTAATGTGAGCGTCGTTTGAAGAAAAGATTACACAATGAGTGTGTTTCCCTTCTGAGACCCCTTTCCTGCTCCCCATAGGCTCTGCTGTGGTCAGTTTTTGTGTTAAAGTGTGTACTTCCAGAAATGTTCCACGCAGTGCGAACACACGTATGTGTCCAGTACAGCTTTATTTGTAAAAAGCCAGGGGAGCAGCTCGTGATGCCGCTGGCCACCTTGCTGTTTTCACTTAACGAGCCGTCACTGTTTCAGAGCTGCACACAGAGCTCCCCGAGCTTCGAGTGCCCCTCTGCTTTCTGCTATCTCCTGTTGATGAGCATTAGGTGGTGGAATGAGTGTCTGCGCACACGTGTGCACTTTTAGACGGTATCCGAGAAATGCGGTGGCTGGAGCTGAGGAGGTAGGACTGAATTGCCCTCCAAAGAGCTTGCAGACAGCAACGAGCCCACATGCTGTGTGCGAAGGTCCCAGGCCCCCGGCTTCCCTTACTCTGTCCAACCTTTCCATCTTTGCCAATGTTCTAGGTCTAAAAGTCACTGCATTTGAACATATTTCTCTGTTTCAAATTTGAGCGTCTTTTCACATGTTTAAGTCCTGGGTGCCTTTTTCTGTAAATTCCTTTTCCTGGCTTTTGCTCATTTTTCTATGGGTTTTTTGGGCTTTATCTCACCAGTTTGTAAAAGTGCCTTATGTATTGAAGGAGTTAGCCCTTTGCCTGCGTTTGTCTGATAAGTATTTTCCCAGCTTGATTTTTTTCCCCTGATACTGTGCATGGATCTTCTTCCTACATGGCAAGTAATTAGATTTTAGCTGTCTCATCCTTTCTGGCTTCTGAGGTTTGTACATTGTTTAGACTTTCCCTACTCCAAGATCGTAAAGTATGTCATGTTTTCCCCTGATACTATGGCTCTGTCTGTACATTTTTGGTTACTTTGGTGTAAGGAGTTAGGTACGGGTCCTGCTCCAATGTGTGCCCAGAGGCCTAGCCCGTGGTCTCAATGCCAATTAAGAGCCGCCCTTCATTTCTGTGCCTTCACTGCTGCTGGCTGGCCCCTTCCTACGGGTGCCTTACCCCCTCCCCACTCTGCCATTGTTAATGCGGAGAGGATGGTTGTTGATAATGTGCAGGGGCTCCAAGAAGGGAGCCAAGGCCCAGGGAACCTGCCTACCTTTCTTAGGCCAGCCTGGAGGGCAAGAAGGGCGTTGTGCTGGGTTTGGGGGAAGGATGCAGGTGTGAGTCAGGGACAAAACAGCCTTCCCAGGGAGCAGAATCCCGGGAATGTCCCAGCGCCACTGTAAGCTTGCATGTCTGGGATAGAGTCGGGGGGAGGTTCATCACAGGCCACGTCAACCTTCAGGGCTCCGGAGATGTCAAATATCACCTCGGCATGTACCATGAGAGGATCAACCGAGTCACAAACAGGAACATCACTCTGTCGCTCGTGGCCAACCCCTCCCACCTGGAAGCTGTGGACCCCGTGGTGCAGGGGAAGACGAAGGCAGAGCAATTCTACCGCGGGGATGCTCAGGGCAAGAAGGTGAGCTTGCCTGGGCCCTGAGGTCCTGGGCCCTGACGTCCTGGGTTCTGAGGGGTAGGCTCTGAATCTCTGAAGTCCAGGAGCAGGGCTGGGCTGCACGGGCTGGGGCATGGGGGCCCCTCCTGGCTTATATCCTGCCCTGCAGGTCATGTCCATCCTGGTGCATGGGGATGCCGCCTTCGCTGGCCAGGGTGTGGTCTATGAGACCTTCCACCTGAGTGACCTGCCCTCTTACACCACCAACGGTACCGTGCACGTCGTCGTCAACAACCAGGTGAGGGCCTGGGCTGTGTGCTGGGCCCTGTCAGTGTCCTCCATCCCTGAATGCAGGCAGCACTTTGAGGGGACGAGTGAGGCATTTCTGGGTTTAACCCCCCCGCTCTGCTACTTACCAGAGTGTGATTTCAGGCAAGATGCCTGATCTCTCAGCCTCGGTTTCCTGGTCTGTGGAACTGGGAGGTGTATACATCTGTCTGTCTTTGTCTCTGTGTCTCTCTGTCCTTCCCTCTGCAGCCCCCTCCCCCCATATTATGTATGTGAGAAAGCAGTAAGGGCAGAGGAAGATGGGTATAAGCAGCGCCTAGCAAGCACCGAGGCTGAGCATGTAACTAGATGCTGCCTTGAGCTCCATGTGGCCCAGGCAGTCTTCGAACACATCTCTCACAGCCTTTGCTTTTAACAAAGGCAGCTGTGGTTAATAACAGCTCTTCTTCTGAGCCTGTAAAGCCCTGGGTTAACTACCTTATTCGCATATTAAGTCATTTAACCTTCACAGTATAACCCTGTGAGGTAGGAATTTAATGAGCGCTTTTAATCGATGAGGAAACAGGCTTTGGGAATTAAGTACCTGGCCCAAGGTTGTACAGTTAGTAACTGGCGAGACTGGGTTTTACCCCAACTTGCGCTCCCCACTCCCACTGTATAAAAATGATTGCAGGAGAAAGAGCAGACACGATTCCCCTGGTGTTACCGCCATCCCCGTGGGACCCGCGGCTACGTCTGATTTCGAGGTCATCCACTGTTAGCCCATCATGTCCCCTGCACCTCCTGAGCACAACCGATGGACCTCGAGGCAAAGGCGACTCTCCCCTGGCCCCCTGGCCCTCTGGTCTCCCAGGCGGCTGCTGCTGTCCAGCTCTCAGTGCCTCCTGCTTCTGCAGATTGGCTTCACCACGGACCCCCGGATGGCCCGCTCCTCACCATACCCCACCGACGTCGCCCGTGTAGTCAACGCGCCCATCTTCCATGTGAATGCAGACGACCCAGAGGCCGTGATGTATGTGTGCAGTGTGGCGGCCGAGTGGAGGAACACCTTCAATAAAGACGTCGTGGTGGACCTGGTGGGTCTGGGGAACTGAGGTGGAGGTGCTCAGACTGTCCCTGCCGTGGCAAGTGCACCGGGTCTGCAACATCTTTGCTAGTCGGGGCTGAGCGGCAGGTTTAGAACCGCTGAGCACCATCTCTGCGGAAGCCTGGGGGTGGGGCATTTGCTGATGGGTTGTAGTGGGGGCTGGTGAGGCCTCAGGGATGTGGCCTGCCAGGTGTGCCCCAGCTGTGCAGTGACTGCGCCAGCCACACCGCCTGGGCGCGGGGACCCACCCTCTGTCCCTGCAGGTCTGTTACCGCCGGCGTGGCCACAACGAGATGGACGAGCCCATGTTCACGCAGCCGCTCATGTACAAGCAGATCCACAGGCAGGTGCCCGTGCTGAAGAAGTACGCAGACAAGCTCATCGCCGAGGGCACCGTGACCCTGCAGGAATTCGAGGTGGGCCCGGTCAGCGCCTGGGATCAGCCTGAGGCGGCTGCTGATGTCATCAGCCCAGTGCTGGGCACTGGCGGTTTATAGAAGTAGCCAATATGGTCCTTGTCCCCACTAGCCCCCAGTTATCGAGGGGGACGGAGGACCAAAGACATTTACAGTCTGGTGGGGTACAGGGAACGCTGCGACGCATGGAAGCCCATCCTCAGGCCAGAGTCCAAGAAGGCTTCCTGTAGGAGGTAGCCCTGAGCCGGGTTTGACCCCGTAGTTATCTGTGGATGTGCTTGCCCTCCCGCCTTCAGGGAGCTCTCAGAGCAAGGACTGTGAGTCTTTCCTGCGTTCCCCCAAGTCCCTTGCTGAGTGCAATCATCTGAACTCTTTCCAGGATCCCCCTGCACTCTGGGACTTTTATCTCTGGCCTTAAGGTCCCTGTGGGCCAGTGGGCAGACAGTTCCTCTAGAACGTGGTGAGAGGGACCAGGGTTTATGAGTCTGGGTTGACTCAGCCTCCGGCTGCCCGGGGCATCGCTGCCTCAATCCAGGCCTTCACCCTGATTTCAGGAAGAAATCGCCAAATATGACCGGATCTGTGAGGAGGCGTTTGGCAGGTCCAAGGATAAAAAGATCCTGCATATAAAGCACTGGCTGGACTCCCCCTGGCCTGGTGAGTGAGCAGCGTGTGGCTAAGAGTGATTTGCCTGGGCCCTGGGCTCTGGCGCTGGGACCAGGACTGGAGTGATCCTGAATGAGGACAGTTGCTGCCCAGCCCAGAGGCTGTGGGCTTTGTCCCTGAGACCCCTGAGGCTGTGTGGGACTGATTCCTGCAGGTGGGGTAGGCGGGAGTAGAGGGAGATAGTGTCACCCTCGGGACACATGTGATGAGCTGCTTCCTGGAAAGGGCTGGGTCAGGGAGGGTGGACCGCAAAGTGGAGTGGGCCCTGGGAGAGGGGTGCTCAGCGGGCCTCTCTGGGGTGGAGCTAGATGGCTGTGACCCTAGGTCCAGGGAGGGGCCTCACAGGCGCCGGAGGGGAGGATGTTAGGTGGGTGCTGTCAGCTGTCCCAGGTCCCCAGGATGGGCTCAGGGTTTGAGTGCCATTGGGGTTAAGGGAGTGGTGGGCCCCTGAGTCCTGGGGAGACAGCCTGGGCAGGGGAGCTGAGGCCCCACTGCCACACACAAGTCACAGAGCCTCTGCCCTCTCAGGCTTCTTCACTGTGGACGGGGAGCCCAAGAGCATGACATGCCCAGCCACGGGTATTCCAGAGGATATGCTGACCCACATTGGTGAAGTGGCCAGCTCTGTGCCCCTGGAGGACTTTAAGATCCACACGGGTGAGGTTGCTGTGCAGGCTCCAGCATGGGCCACTGTCCCAGACATCGTGCCCCAAGGGAGATGGCATCAGGAGTCAGGGAGGCCCGGCCCTCATCTTGACTTGGTCTTGGGTAGATCAGCGGAGCTCTCAGTGCCTCCTTTGTGCCCCATGAGGTGCCTGTGTTAACAGCTCCTCTCAGGGTGAGCAGATGTGGATGCCACGCTCCCAGCTGGGTGCTGGTGACCAGGCTTCTGTGGGACACCTTGTATTTTCCCAATGCCTTTGCCGGGGGCATCCCTGCATCAGGCAGAAGGAGAGCAGGGAAAGAAGGGCTTCCCATGGAGGGGGCGGTTGGGCCTAGAATGTTGGGCGGCAAGAGTGCTGGGCTGGGTGGATGACAGAGGGCGACCCTAGGCTAGTAGGTGGTCACTGGCTGCGCCTCTTGGCCACGATGGTGTCCATCGTGGCCTCTGCTCAGGCAGCCTGGAGGGCCCCCGCGATGGTAGTGGGGTCCCTGTGCACCCTCTGAGCAGCCTGTGGGCGTTCCAAGAGGATTCCTCCACGTGCACGTGGAGGCCCAGGTGTCTTGGGGCACCGGCTCTGTGCAGTCACACAGGGTCTGTGTGGGTGTAGGGCTGATGGGAGCCCAGCCTGGGCCGGGTGCCTGGGCTCAGATCCAAGCACCTTCATAGCTAAGTGATTGTGAGTAAATGAATTCCTTCTTCTGAGCGTGTCTTCTCATCTAGGGGTGGGGGAGTTTGGTACCTCTCCCGTGGGCTTATGGGAAACGTCCCTGAATCAACGAATGCGGCGTATGCATGTGGCGGATGATCGCCTAACGGTGCCTGCTCCTTCCCGCAGGGAGGGAGGCTGGTGGGGATGTGGGCTCAGGCTGGCCCTGTGTGTTGGCTAGAGTGGTGATGCTGGAGGAGGGGCCTCCTGCATCCTGCCGGGGCCCTGCTCGGTGGGAGGGGTGTACACTGAGTATACACACACCCGGCCCAGGTCCCAGGGACTATGGCTGTCCCAGATGGGGTGGCCAAGCCCCTGTGGCCCTCAGGCTGGCCCTCCCCTCCTGCAGGCCTCTCTCGTATCCTGCGGGGCCGTGCGGACATGACCAGGAAGAGGACAGTGGACTGGGCGCTGGCGGAGTACATGGCCTTTGGCTCCCTGCTCAAGGAAGGCATCCATGTGCGGCTCAGTGGGCAGGACGTGGAGAGGGGCACATTCAGGTGAGGGTGGGGGGCTCTGGGCCCTAGGCCCTATGGGCATTAGCCTTGTGCCTGGGGGGAGCTGAGAGCTCAGCTGCGCTGGGGATCTCTCACAGTTGGCCCAGGGCCTCTGGAGTGGAGTGGCCCTTCCTTCTCTTCCTAGACCTTGTCTGGGAAGCCAAGGAGGTGTTCTCAGGTAACTCTATCAGCACGCTAGCCCCCACCCTTGGGCCAAGCTGTCTGAGGGCTCCTAGGCTGCCTGCCTCTCTGTCCCCACGGGGCCAGCGTGCAGAGCTGACTGCTTGGCCAGAGCTGTTGGGTGATGTCAACCCTTGTGGTTATCTATGGTCCTCAAGATGCTTTGTTTCTCTTCTGTGAACTACTGTCAAGCCAGCTCCCTGCCATCATCTTGCTTGTTCGCAGTTCGGTTTTGAGTCCAGATGAGGGACTTTACACTTGCCGGTTGTCCTCATTACATTTCCTCTGTGTGGGACCCCAGATGTTTGGGATCTCAACTCTGTTTCTGCCATGTTAGCGAGTCCTGGAGGTGTGGCTTCCAGTATTCGACGGCCATCTTTCCCACGTCCCATTCCCTCATCACTGCTGGTCTTGCTCCAACCAGGGTACAGAGGGCCACTGCACTGCACCCTGAGTTGCATGTCAGTTCTCACAAGGCTTGGGGTTTGGCCAGGGGGGCCCCCCTTATGCACAGGAATTCCTGCCTCCTGTAAACCTGGACAGAGCAGGTGAGGTGGTAAAGGGGCTAGCAGGATGGGCAGGGAGATGGTACCCCTGGGGTGTGGCCTCCTAGGGTCTCAGGCTCCACCCAGCAACTGGGAGGTCGGCAAGGCAGGTCTCAATCGGATCCCTCCTTAGGGGAGAAGCTGAGCCTCTCACGCCTGTGCTCCAAGACCCCCGGGGCGTGTGTGAGGGCACCAGTGGGAGGGGCGGCTGCCCAGAGGAAGGACCAGATCGCTCTGGCTTTCCACGGCCTTCTTGATGTCGCCATCCTGTGGGACTTTGCCTGGTGTCCTGCTCAGTCCGCCCGCCTCCCCTCCCTTCCTGGTCTGTGTCTCTGCAGTCACCGGCACCACGTTCTCCATGACCAGGAAGTTGACCGGAGGACGTGTGTCCCCATGAACCACCTCTGGCCTCACCAGGCCCCCTACACTGTGTGCAACAGCTCCCTCTCGGAGTACGGAGTTCTGGGTGGGTCAGAACTCTGCCTGCAGGTCGGGCGGGCCCTGAGATGCTTGGGGACCAGAGAGGGTCTTGCACCTCAGGGTGTCTGTTTTTGTTGTTTTGACCGTGGTCTGGGGCTGGGTGGGGCCGAAGAGGCTCAGAGGCCCCTGGGTGGACCTGAGTCCTCGGACAGCCCTGAGGGACAGTGGCTGGGCTGCCCCCAGCTGAGGCCACATCAGAGATGAGGTCCTGTCCCATCTGGCCCCTCAGAGAGCCCAGATGGGGGGTGGGGGTGCACTCTGGCCTGGGTGGGAGCTCTGGATACCAGAGCTTGTCCCTGGGCAACAGTGGGCCCAGACAGAAAACCCCATCGAGTCCACTGACTGCTGCTGCCACTGACCGGCCCTGAGCCTGGCCTGGCCACCTCCACGTTCCTGTCTGTCTTGCCCTCTGTGCCACCACACCCGCAGCCCCGTCTCGAGGCCCCCTCCCTAGACTCTGGGCTCCCCAGACTGGCCCCCTGCACTCTCCCTTGGCTTGGCCTTTAGCTGGCCTGCTTCCTCCCAGAAATGGGAACCCACCGAGACTGGCCACCGCTTCTGGGGAGCTGCCTCTGGGGCTGTTCCTGCCCGTTCCCCTCAGCAGCCCTGCCATATTTGGGGGGCCCCTTGGCAAATGGGCGCTGCTGCCTCCCCAGGGTGTCTTTGGAGTTGACTCCTGGCCTACGTAAGGCTGAAGCTGGCTGTACGTGAGGTCAGGGCTGAGAGTGGCATCTCTGGGTGTGTTGCCGGCGGCCAGGAAGGGAGATCCTGGTCTTTGGGCGCCAAGGAGTCCCCGGGCGCTTCTGTCCTGCTGGGAGGGACAGGCGGAGCAGGCAGCGCGTGGGAGGAAGGGCTGGGTCTGGCCGGAGCCACCACCACTTGGGGACCGTGTGTGACAGGCTCTGCCTCGGCGTCTCCCGTTTAGGCTTCGAGCTGGGCTACGCCATGGCCAGCCCCAACGCCCTGGTCCTCTGGGAGGCGCAGTTTGGTGACTTCCACAACACGGCCCAGTGCATCATCGACCAGTTCATCAGCACGGGCCAGGCCAAGTGGGTTCGGCACAATGGCGTCGTGCTGCTGCTGCCCCACGGCATGGAGGGCATGGTGAGGGCCGTGGGGGCGGGCCCTGGCCGGCCTGGGAGAGGACGGCTAGACCCTTGGCCACTTGCAGAGTTGAGGGGGGGGGTATGTGCCTCCCAGTCCCCCGGAACCACATGGGTCTGCAGGGCGGGGCCTGCGTAGCTCTGTGTCACCACTGCTGAAGTTGGTGATGCTACTGTTCCAGCAGTAAACGGAACGGACATGCCTGAGTGCCTGCTTTGTGCCGGGACCTGTTCCCACTTTCCAGATGAGGAAACTGGGGCACAGAGAGGTGGAGTAGCTTGCCTAAGGTCACACAGCTAGTAGCTGGAATTTGAACCTATGTTGTCGGGGGAACCTCATGTCGGGGAGAAGAAGAATGTGCAGGCCCTCGGGGAGGGGAGGAGCGGAGCACAGCATCAGGAGATGCCAGCCTGGTGAGTGTGTAGCCTGACCAGGTGGAGCGTGGCCAGGGCTGTGCTGGCTGCAGTGGATGGCCCCGAGGACCCACTCAGCTTGCACTGGTCACGTCGTCAGGGATTGATCAGTACTGCTCAGAGTCAGGTCTCCCTGTGCCGTGCACTTTACACGCCACGTATAATCCTGTGGCATCCTCACAGCTGGACCAGGCAGTCAGTTCTGTTCCTGTTTCACGTGCGAGGAGAGAAGGCCTGTGACTGCCCACGGTCTCCCAGCTGTAAAGGTGGCTGGCATCTCACTGGGTGGAGCGTGAGTCAGGCTGGTTGCGGAGGGTTGGGCCGGCCTGGCTGGTGCCTGTGGCCATGGGTCCTTGGGGCGTCCCCACTAAGAGAGGAGCAGGTCACCCCATCCCACGGAGAGCCAGCTTGGAGGACAGTGCGGGGGTCCTTGCTGCTCTTATGGAGCAGAGCAGCCCCGTGGGCCAGGGTAGGAGTAGGAGTGAGACCTGGGTTTGAATCTGTCCCTTTCTGGCTGAGTGACCTTGAGGTTGTTTCTTAATCTCTTTGTCCCTCGCCTTCCTCATCTCCATCGCAGGGCTGCTTTCACAAGATGAGAGAAAAATCTGTGTGGGGTCCGTAGAGCTATGTCTGGCGCACCACAGGCACATAGTAAACAGTCACTGCTGTAGGTCAGAACGTTCTAGAGAAAGAGCATCTTGGCCGTTTTGCTTTTCCCTTCTGCCCCACATGTTCACACATGGCTGTGGCCGGACCTCATCTGAGGCTACCTCCCTCCTCTTGTCCCACATTCCTGGTGCTTTCCTGCGGTTGACACTCCGGAGTGAGGGCATCTCCTCCACGAAGCCCTTCAGACTCTCCCCCAGGCCCAGGGTCCCCGTCCAGTGTGACAGATCCCCAGTCCCCCCCAAACGCTGGCCAGCCTGGGCCATCTGGCATTTGCTTCCAGGGCCCGGAGCACTCGTCAGCCAGGCCCGAGAGGTTCCTGCAGATGAGCAATGATGACTCGGACGCCTACCCCGTGAGTGTTGCCCGCCCTCCCCCAGGACAGGACTGCACGCTGCTGTGCCCAGCAAGGCCAGGGTGTGGATGCCACAGGCAGGCCACCTCCCAGCCGCACCCTGCCCCTCCAGGCGTTCACCCAGGACTTCGAGGTGAGACAGCTCTACGACTGCAACTGGATAGTGGTCAACTGCTCCACGCCGGCCAGCTACTTCCACGTGCTGCGCCGCCAGATCCTGCTGCCCTTCCGCAAGCCGGTGAGCCACCCACCTGGTCGTCACCGGGACCGTACAGGGGCCGAGTGCAGGGCACCCTGGCCAAGCAGGGGCGGCTGGCAGCCAGGCACGTGTTTCCCTTCCAGCTGATCATCTTCACACCCAAATCTCTGCTGAGGCACCCAGAAGCCAAGTCCAGCTTTGACCAAATGGTTTCTGGTATGTGCCTGGGCGTGGGGGGGCGGCGGCTGATGGGGGCCCTGGTGGCCCACGTGTGGCCTCTGCTCCCGGGACTCTTCCGTGCTTGCCTCTGTCTGTGGCTCTGTTGGCCCTGAAGCAGCTTCTGGCATGATCCCCGCCAGCAGCTGCGTTGGGAGGTTGGTGCAGCGGCCGGGTGGCTGAACCCACTTGGGTCACTTACGCGGAGCACCAGGGCCAGAGGAGTGCACTGGGACCCCGCAGCCTCCCAGCAGGGCCGGCCTGGCTGCACCAGAAGAGCTTAGAGGCAGGAGGCCTGGTAGAGGTCTGCTAGTTCGAGGGACACTGAGTATCAGTTCACTCATCCGTTGTTTTCTCTCATGAGCCAGACAGACATTTCTGGCCCTGGGGAGCCAGCGCCCCCTCCAAGAGCTCTCAGCCTCATTTAGCTGGGAGTCGGAGGTCAGATAAAGCACCCGAAGGGCCAGGTTTTGGAAGTGAGACGTGACCCAGTGGAGGATCAGGGAGGAGCAGGTGTGGGGCCTTGAGGCTTGGCAGAGCAGAGCTGTCTGGGAAAACGGTCCTGGGTTGTAGGCGGAGGGGCAGGGGCTGGCCAGGAGGACCTCAGTGGCGTGGACAGGTGCTTGTTCTTCACGTGTGTGTGTGGGCATCCCCTCAGATGTGGCGGGCGGCTGAGCCAGCAGTGCAGAGCTCTGGCGTTGGGCTGGACCGCCTGGGCTGAGTGCCTAGTACTGGTGGGCCCTGGCAGCCAGTGACCCTCTCTGCCGCAGTGTCCTCATCTGGGTTGCGGGGACCCTACAGTACCTTCCTCAGAGGTTTTTGTAGTATTTTTAGTCTGGTGCCTGGCACATGGCATGAGCTCAGGAAGGAAAAATGGATGAGACTTGGGGATGGAGGCTGGGCTCTGGGGCTGAGAGGGAGGACTGTGCAGGGTTCGCCTTCCAGCTTGGTGACGGGGTGGATTGAGTGTGCCTGGGAGGTAGGCATGGCTGGAAGGGGAGCAGGTTTGGGACAGTGACGCTGTCAGATGCGGGTGTGACATCATCACCTCTGTCCCCTTCAGGGGCTCTCCCCATCATCCCCAGCGTCCCCCCCCCCGCCCCATCACCTTATTGTTGATGCTACCAAGGCTCTGCCCTTGGCTCCAGCCACTGTCTCCACCCTTGTCCCTGTCCCCTGCTCCATTGTTTGGCTCAAGAGGTTCCTATTGCAGCCACAGGTCTAAATCTGGGGCTTGTCTTAGTGGCCAGGGAGAGCCTGGAGGTGCCAGGGATGTGGACCTGATTCCCAAGCTGCTCTGGCCCCTCTGGGAGCAGACGCCCCTGCCATGCCCTGTCGGTCCCCAGGGACCAGCTTCCAGCGGGTGATTCCTGAGGATGGGGCTGCGGCGCAGGCTCCCGGGCAGGTGCGGCGGCTCATCTTCTGCACGGGAAAGGTGTACTATGACCTGGTGAAGGAGCGGAGCAGCCAGGGCCTGGACGAACAAGTGGCTATCACACGCCTGGAGCAGGTGCGCCCGAGCCCCTCAACTGCTCAGAGTGACGAGCAAGGTCATATCGCCAGCCCCCTGGCCCTGGGCAGCGTGCCAGGGCTGGGGCCAGTGAGGGAAGCAGTGGCTGCTCTCCTGGGGGCCTGGCATGCGCATTTCCCCCTTCCCCTAGCTATTCCCTTCTTTCTCCCTGTCTGTCCCAGATCTCTCCATTCCCCTTCGACCTGATCAGGCGAGAGGCAGAGAAGTACCCGGGTGCAGAGCTGGTGTGGTGCCAGGAGGAGCACAAGAACATGGGCTACTACGACTACATCAGCCCGCGCTTCATGACCATCCTGGGCCGAGCGCGGCCCATATGGTACAAGGCTGGGTGCAAGGGGTTGCCCGCCGTTTACCCCTCACGTCTTCCAGGCCTGAGGCTCTGGGGGCTTGAGGCCCCATCCTGGCTCTGCCCACCCCATTTGCTGTGTGACCCAGCACTGGCCACTGCCCTTCTCTGGGCTGCATTGGAAACTGAGGAGTTGGGCCCCATAGTCCCTGCTGGCTCTGTGACTGTCAGTGACAGATCAGCTTCCCCATCAGGGATCCTCTTTAATACGGCCTTAGGGAGGGGAAACTTTTGTGTTTGTTCTGCAGCCAGAACTGAACTAGAGAACCTCCTGCGTGTCTCAAATCTCCTACCTTTGATCTTAGGCCAGTGACTTGGCCCCTTGGAACCTCAGGCTCTTCGTTTCTGCAGCTGGATTAGACCCGGTGCAGTCCTGGGGTAGCAGCAGGGCCGGGCTCAGCCCTCCGCTTAGCTTGACTCTCCTCCCCCAGGTATGTTGGCCGAGACCCAGCAGCTGCACCAGCCACAGGAAACAGGAACACTCACCTGGTGTCTCTGAAGAAGTTTCTGGATACTGCCTTCAATCTCCAGGCCTTTGAGGGCAAGACATTTTAGAGCCTGCCTGGGTCTTGCTGTGGGGTTGTTGAGGACGCTGGGGACATTAGGGACTGGCTGGCTCTTCTGCCCAGGAGAGGGACTGTCAGGGTCCCCAAGATAAAACATACCCATGCAGTGATTGAGGCCAAAGAGTAGGTACCGCTGGCTTCGGTATTATGCCACCTTGGGCCTTTGTGTTTATTTCAGAATCTCTTAGGGCTGAGAAAGCCAGGGGGGTCTGATAGATGGGCTGTAGTTGTAGAGTGTTTCCCCAGCTGCCCGGGTCTCTCTGGAGTGTTCGTGTGGCTTCTCCGTCTGTGTCGTTCATGTCTCTGCAGACAGCCAGCCACCCAGGAGCCCGTGTCTCTGGTCTCTCTGTCTCCCAGCCTGGTAGACTTGACTGCTGCTCACCCTGTCCTTGTTCGTCTGTGGATTCAAGAACTGTTCTCTTTTGTGCTCTTGAAATAGAGATCTTAGCAATAACAACCAGGTGAAGCAAAACCATGCCAGGTGATTTATATGTGCTCTGTTTTATGGGGTGTGTCATAATAAAATATGTCAGCTTCTGTGTGAAATACAGCCAAGGCTCACATGTACCAAAGTAGAAAACCAAATAACAGAGAAATTAGAAAATGCTTAAGGGAGACTTCCTGTTGTCACTTCATGTTGTAAAGTTGGGGGAAGAGGCAGATGGTTTAGAGACGGTGAGGGATGGGGGGAAAGAAAAACGAAACATGTAGGGGATAACTATCTGCCTCCTGTGGCCAGATTTTCCTTTGAGCACCAGGCGATGTTTGCAGATCTGTCGGCATTGCCAGTCTTTAGCCTTTCGTTGGTTTGCTTCCCTGCAAAGATGCTGGGGAAGCAGCAGCACAGGAGGGATGGTTTGCTTTCTGCAAATCATTTATTCCCCGCTCCCCTTCTCAGAGCACTTCCTCTGTGCTAGACGCTGGGACCCAGGGTGAAAGAAACGTGTGTCTTGGAGCCCAGCACGGGAGATGGGTAAACAGTTTTCAGTTGGCCCTCCGTATCCGTGGGGGTTCCACATCCACAGATGCAAAAATACTTGGGGAAGAAAATTCCAGAAAGTTCCAAAAAGCAAACTATGTTATGTGGTATTTACATTGTATTTACAACTATTTCCTGGCATTTATACTGTGTTCGGTATTGTAAGTAATCTAGAGATGAGTTAAAAGTACGTGGGAGGATGTGTGTAGGTTACATGCAAATGCTATACCATTTTATACGAGGGACTCGAGCATCCGTGGAGTTCGGTGTCTTCGGGGAGGTCCTGGAACCAATCCCCCATGGATACTGAGGGGCTGCTGTCATTCACTGAATTGTGGGTTATGTTGGAGGTAAGTGCAGAGGGCTGTGGAAGTCAGGGAAGTCTCCCTGGAGATGATGGTGTTTGAAGAAAAGAGTCCTACAGGACAGCTGGGAGACATGAGCCTCTTATAGAGCAGACCCGGAAATACTGATTGATCATGGGGTTAGAGTGGGGCACCCTAAAGAAAAACATCAACGTGGAGTTGGAGGATAGGGTGTTAAAATTCCATCTGCTCAAGTACAGCTTATTGGGGTACACGCTGAATCACACTGCAGGAGCGTTCTCGGTGACATAAAGTAAAAGTAATTAGAGCTGCCACTTATAGGATGTGTGTCCTGGGCCCTCTGCTGGGTGTTTTGCATATATTACTAAATATTCTTTAACCTTCACCATGGCTTTGCATGCTGGGAATATACCCATTTTATAGATGAGGAAATCAAAGTTCACATGAATTTGCAAATAATTTCATGTGAACCTTGAAGTTGAGGGCCACTCGCCAAGTCGACTTGGCTTCTGTCTGTGAGGCTACACTGCTTCCCTTGGGAAATAACCTCTTCCCATAGCGTGTATTCCCGGCCCTGTGGAAATCTAGCAGTCTGGGGTCTCTCCCTGCAGCTGGGCTGTGGCAGTGAGTGGGGATGCCCTACTACACACTGCCCCTTCCTCACTCTCTGTGTAGGGAGGCTGCAGACAGGCTGGTGGGGACCAATTGCTGGGGTTGCCAAACTGAAGAAAACCAAACACATGAAACGAGGGCTCCAAACTCTACAAAGATAATAACTAACACTGGGAAGTAAAATGGAGCTCACGGAACAAAGGCTTTATATGAACTGTAATAACTTCAGAGGGCAAGGGAGATCTTGCTTCTATGAAACAGCAATAGACTATTAAAAAAAATCAGATGTTTAGAAAATACCAAATATTGCCAAAACAAAGACATCAATAGATGGGCTGAATGAGTTCTTTCATTGTAAGCCACAGAAATGACCCCTGGAATTTGTATGTAGGAAGCCTGGGAGACAGCTCATGGGGTGGAGGGAAGTGACCCGAATAGATCTGGGGATCTGGGCAATAGAAACTAATGGAGAGCCTGGTCCGTGCTGTTCTGAAGTTGAATTCTTAGATTTCTAATCGTGTTCAATCATTTTTGTCACTATCCTTAAGAGTTAAATTCTAGGAAAGAATGTCTGATTGGCATTTCTCGGGCCACCCATATCTTTCTTGGAGTATTTTGACTGACAGCCTATCCAAGACTCTGTGCAACGAATGGAAGAGGAACTTGAAAATAAACTTGGGGTGTGGTTTCCAGGAGGTGAGAATATGGATGTTGGGCAGAACGAACTATAGATGCCCACTCTGCTTCCTCGGCCACGAGGTAGGTGTGAGAACAATAACAGCTGATATTTATCAAGTACTTACTAGGTGCCAGTCGCTGTTCTTGGTCTCTTCCACCTCATTACACCTCTAAATTCTCACTGCACCCCATGAGACATGTATTACTTTCGTGCTACCCGTTAAGATGTTGAGGCTCAGAGAGGTTGAGTAATTTTCCTAAGGTCACATGGTTGGGATTCACATCCAGTTGGTTGGGGTCTAGTGTCCTTATCGTGAGCCTTTGAGCCGCAGTTACCTCTGGACTCAGGTGCTTCTTCATAAGGTCGATTGAGAGTTAAGTGAGGCAGTATGGACAGAGCACCAGACACAGTGGTCAGTCCATGACGGTTGTTCAGTGTCTAACCACGTTGGTCAGTGTGGGTCCAGCTGGGGTTCATTGGGTTTTCTCCATATGTGGGGAGTGAGGGAAGGCGATGTGAGCTGTTTTTCCTTTGAATAACTAAGGAAACTTTCATAATAAGGTGGAATTCTCAAAAATTGGAGGCCAGAGTTGAATTGTGTTACAAATGATCTGTCTCCCATTCTGTTTGTCACCTCTCTTTCCAGCTGAAGTGCAAAGTGAAAATACTCTGCAGTCATTTCCTTCTCAGAATTGCTGGACCCAAAAGAAAGGTCAAAGAAAACAGATGCTGCTTTACTGCAGAGGATCGTAAAAACCAAACTTGCATCTTTTTCCTCATGGGAAAAGTAATATATGTCCTTTGCGTAATAAAGAAGCATTCCAGATAATAATAAAACATAATAACCCCTGATGTATTGACGGCTTCACAGTGCGCCAGGATCTGGGCTCTGCTCTGTATGTTCTTTCATTTTTATCCTCATAATAGTCACATGAGGAAGATGTTATTACCACCCCCATTTTATAGAGGAGAAAACTGAGAATTGTGAGGTTGAGTAATTTCTCGGCCACACAGATCCCAAGGGGGGGATTAGCATTTACACCCCAGCTCTGAACCTCCACCCTGAACTGTGCACATTGTGTTGGCGACAAAGAAAACAGCCATCTTTTTTTTTTTTTTTTCCTTGTGTCCCCATTCCATAAGTTGACACACATACTTCACTTTGGCCAACCTTCAAAGCATTTTCTCAAACATACGTGTGCCCGGGGTTGTCGTGTTCAGTAAAGGGATTGGGGGTGGGGGCGTTTTTTGCTGGGATCTTACAGCCTGTAGAAATAAATATATGCTTGGACCACCAAGGGCGCCATCCGGGCTGCGTCTCTGCACGCCAGGGTGGGCATCACTCATGCTGCGAGCAAATCAAGCTGCCTGGAAAACAACAATCACCATGACAAACTGAACAAGTTGGGAGATGGAGTGATTTTCCCAAACATATCACTGTTGCGATCGTTTTTCTCAGGAAAGACTCCACAACGTATACTCCTCTTTCTTTGCCAGAAGCCCTAACATGTTCTGACAGCTTCACATCTGATGAAGTGAGTCCCAGTGTTCCCGACCACCTGTGCTGCCTCTCTCCCTTCCCCACCAGCACACAGCTCGGCCACGCTTCATCTGAGTCACGAAGGCAGACTGGGCTTGAGTCCTGACTGCCCAGCAGCCCTGTGGCCAGGGGCAAGTTGCTTCACTCTCTGGAACCGTTTTTAAGGCTCCAGATAGCAGGCTTGGTAGCCGGCAGTCTGTTGAGAACTCATTAACATACATGAAGGGCGAGGCATAGTTTCCTAGCTCAGAACAGCTGACCCAGGGGCGCCCTGCAGCCTGCAGCCCATCTTTTGCCTGGAATTGAGACAAGGAAGAGGAGTTTGCTGCCCGAGGAGAAAACAGGAAAGTGTTTGCTTCTGCCAGGAGGGTGAGGTGTGGGGTGATGGCGAGGGCCGTGCAGACGAACATGAGGAAGACTGAAATCCCTTCCTGGGAGTATGTGATAGGAGCCCGCTCCCCTCTCCCGAGGGAAGCTTCCATAGATCCAACTTTGTGCGTGGCTGCCTCTAGGCAGGTGGGTTTATTTGGGGGCGCCCTGAGAGGAAGATGAGGTGAGTGCCAACAGTCAGCTCCTGCAGGGGTGAGGGTGGTGATTCAGGTCCCAGACTGGAGCGGGGGTCCCCGGAGCTGCAGCGAGCTGCCTCAGGTCCCAACGGCCCTCCAGCTGCTCTGAGACGTGGCTGGTTTAATCTTGGTGAGCACCCCTGTTGTGTTTGGTGGCTGATCTAGTGAAAAACGTTTTGGTTCCAGGTGACAGGAAACCTAACTCACACTGGCCTAAGAAAAGCCAATCACGCTTGCCTGGGTGGTGTCGTGCTCTGATTAGCCGGCCACGAGTTTTCAGCTGCAGCAGAGCAGAGTTTGGCTTCCCAGTGGAACCAAGAGTAGGGGAGAGGTGGAGCCCTAACGACAGGGCTGTTCCGGGAAGAAGGTGGAAGGGAAGGAGCAGAAGTGAACAGCCACTGCCCACCACAGTGGCCAAAGGAGAGAGCCAAGTCTTCTGTGCTCCACGGACCCAGAGGTTTTCCAGCTACCAAGAATCCAGGGAGACAGTTTTCTCTAGCAAGTCAACTGATCCCCAGAGGGAGATGCTAAGAAATTGTCAGCAACAGTTTGTACTAAGCATGTTTCTCCAAGGCATTTAAGCAATTTCCAACATGCTTTGTTAAGCGAGAATGCCACACTGCCCCTTCAGTAAGGGTTGATTGCTGGTATCTGAGCCTTCCATTGTCGACCAATGTGTCGTTGAGAGCTCACTGGGTGACGCTTGCTGTGTGCCAGGCTCTGGGGCAAGAGGCACAGAGACATGAAAGATGACATGACTGCTGCTTTGAGGAGCTCTATGACCCTCTCAGGAGACAGACGCACGTGGATACAAGGTGCCAGGCATTTGTTCAGAGCCAGTGGAGGATGAGGGCTGCAGGAGACTAGAGAAGGGAGCCCACCAGGCTGTCAGGAGAGACAGGGACGAGGAAAGGTGAGGCGCCTTTTGAGTCAGGCAGCATTTACCAGGTGAAGTAGGGCATGAAAGGAGTGCAAACGCTTATAGACCGGGAGGGCCTGGTCTGGTCACTTAGGGCTGTGGAGCGGACAGTGGGCAAGTGGAGAGGTGAGTGAGGCCTATATCATAAAGGACTCTGATGCCCGGCTGAAGAGTTTAGGTTTTATCCTGAAGCCATGTAGGGATGTTTCAGTCCGGGTTCAAGCTGTGAGCCACAGAGCTGACTCTGGCTGAGACAGATTCAAAAGAAAATGTGAGAGGGGAAGCCAGGGAGCTCAAAGAATTGCCAGGAAGTCTGGGAACGCAGGCTGCACTAAAAACAGGGACAAGGGGACTTCCCTGGTGGCGCAGTGGTTAAGAATCCACCTGCCAATGCAGGGGACACGGATTCGAGCCCTTGTCCGGGAAGATACCACATGCCGCGGAGCAACTAAGCCTGTGTGCCACAACTACTGAGCCTGCGCTCTAGAGCCAGTGAGCCACAACTACTGAGCCTGCGTGCTGCAACTACTGAAGCCCGCACACCTAGAGCCTGTGCTCTGCAACAAGAGAAGCCACCGCAATGAGAAGCCCGCGCACCACAACGAAGAGTAGCCCCTGCTTACCGCAACTAGAGAAAGCCCGTGCACAGCAACGAAGACCCAACACAGCCAAAAATGAATTTAAAAATAAATTTATAAAGAAGAAAGAAAAAACAGGGACAAGGGGAGCCAGAGGAGCACCTCAAGTCACACAACAAAACAGGCCTGGGAGGACCCCATGGCTGTGGCTGCTGGAATGGCAGCCCGCACCACATGCCTCATTGGATGCTGGATGCTGTGGTTGGCATGACTGCCTGGATGACTCCAGAAACTGGGCTAGCTGCCGCAGCTGGAGCCACAGAACACCTTATCCGTTCTCTCTTCATCCTTGTGCCAAGAGCTCTAGAGTCAAGGTCTGGGGAAGGTGCAGCCAACTGCCCAAGCATGAGTTCCTTGCCCATGTCAGCACTCGGCTTCCACCAGGGCCTATATGCGGAGAGACCCCCAAGCACACCATGATGATGGACAGCCAAAAAAAATCCCACAAAACATGCACAGGGAAGAAACAGGGTCTGATTTATACTTTAGAAAGGTTATTTCAGCAGCAATGTAGAGCGGTTTTCAGGAGGAGATAATGGAGACAGAATAATAAGATAAGAATCTAGTGAAATAGTCTAGGCAAGAGATGTTGAAATCCCAAACTAGGGCAGAAGCACTGGCATTGTTGAGGAAAGGACAGATTAGCGGCGTTTCAGGAGCAGAAACAAGCGAAGATGTTAAAAGGGTAATTGGCTGTCTCCAAGTTTCCAAATTAAGTAGGTTATTGATCATAACCTTAATTATGGAGAGGAATACAGTTGGAGAGATTGAGTTGGGGAGCGGATGTGTTAGGTTTACTGCAGGTTGTCTATGGACATCCTGTTGGAGATGTTCAGGAGATGTGGGACAACTATTTGTTTTTGTTTTAGCTACTCAGCTTCTATTTATTCTGGAAACAGATCCTCTATTTTCCTTTTGGGAAACTAACCTCTCTCCCACACAGTCCTCTTGGTTCCAATAGGATTGAGTCCCCCTCCTCTCAGTTCCAGAAGTGAGCATGACCAACCCAAGTCACAGTGATTGATTCAGAAATGGACACAGGACTCAACCTGAGCCAATGAGAGTCAAGCCCTGGGGCTTTTCCTGGCGCATTTGGGAAGGTAAAGTTTTCTTCCTGCTAGGGCTGCTATGCTAGTGAAAGGTCAGCCTGAAGCAGCTTGGGTCCGCTTGCATGAGAATGAAGCCAATTCCAAGAGATGGAGACAGAGTCTGCTGTCACTTGTATCCAACAAAGCTTGAAGCTGTTCATGTAGTTTTCAGTTAGACGAACCAATGTACTTCCTATTTTCTTAAGCCAACTGTATTTGGCTTAAGACATTTGAAGGTAAAATTTCCTCACTAGACCACTGGGATTTGGCATGTGGCACTTAGCAAAGAAATCAGGACTGGGAAAGGTGTTGGGCAATTATAGCTGAAGCTGTGGATGTGACCTAGAGAGTGAAGGGAGAAGAGGACCATGGACAGAATCATGGGGTGAGCCAATATGTGGGCGCTGGTACAGAAATACATTTAGAAACACTTGTAAATACCTTCGCAGTTATAAACAAACAAGTAATACTAGGACCCTTGTTATAAAGTGCTAATGCTTGTAGCAAATTGAGAAAAGTTTTAAGACAGTTAAAAACACCATGCTAGTTTTGTTTTTCTGTTTTTTATTTCTACAAAAAGCTACTGAGACATGATTAGATGTTTTGGAAGCATTTTTCAAAACCAGGGAAAATAGATGTTTCTCTCAGGACAGTTCCCAGGAAGGCATACTCTATTCAAATGCCACTGGGCTGCCTGGCATTAGTGCCAGCCCCCTCCTCACTTCAGGAAGTACAGTAATCAACAAGTAGTTTGGGATATTTTCCCGTTGTGACTTGTGGTCTTTAGTTCATTTGACCCATTTCCCCAGTGATGCTGAATTCCTAATGAATATTTAAATGACTGGAACATTTTAAAGACAAGAATCAGTCAAGCCTTGGAGCAAGATCACCGGCTGCTCTGAGCCTCCTTTGGTGTTATTTAGGCTCTTACTTAATTTTGGTGAACTTTGAAATTCGTTGCACAAGCCTGGTTTATTTTATATGACACTTTAACTAGATTATTGTTGTCATCCATTGTTGTTGAAGTAGACTCAAAGGAGGTCAGTTTGGGGAAAATTACAAAAATAGCTCTAGTCTCATTCCAACAATGGGAGGGGGTGGAGCTGGAATGCTTAGGTTTAGGATGAGGGTTTAGCCCATAGAGGAGGGTTCAGCTTCCAGACTCAGCCACCTCTCAGCTGTGTGAGAGAGCCTGGTTGAGTCCCTCACCTCCTCTGAGACTCAGTCTTCCCCCCAGTAAGAGAAAATACTGTGAAGGGCTGTATAAGAGTCTTTTGAGGATGAGATGAGATCAGGTACATCAGGAGGTCAGAACAGTGTATGGCAGTTAGCAAGGGCTCAATAATTGATAGATGTCAGTAAAGGAGCTCAGTTTTTGCCTTTTCTTATTTTTTATCGTATACTAATAAAACAGCAAGTACTCATTTTTTAAAAATCAAATAACATAGAAGTATATAAAGTAAAAAGGAAAGTTCCCCTCCTATCTATGTGCCTTGATCGCAGGTGACCCTGGGCAAGATCCCTGACATATTTTTACTTGTGCAAATGTGTACACACACTATACACAGACCGCACAATTGTTCACATGTATATGATGTGGACATCTTTACAAAACCAGCACCTATAAGTAGATATAGATAGTATCTCATTCTTTTTAAAGTTGTTCAAATAGTTCGGAGAGAGGAGGTAACTGACTTTTGTTGGTAACGTTTTTATATATGTATAATTCACATGTCATACAATTCACTCATTTTAAAGTGTACAATTCAATTGTTTTTGGTATATTCACGGACTTGTATAGCCATCACCACAATCAATTACAGGACATTTTCATCATGTCAAAAAGAAACCCCATAGTCTATCAGCCCTTCAATTCTCCACCCACTTAGCCCCCCGAGTCCGATGCAACCATTAACCTGCTTTCTATCTCTATTTGCTTATTTGGACATTTCATACAAATTGAATCATATAATATGTGGTATTTTATAATTGGCTTACTTCACTTAGCATAAATGTTTTGAAGTTTCTTCCAAGTTGTAGCATGTACCAGTACTTCATTCCTTTTTATGACCAAACAATATTCCATTGTATGGATACATCACATTTTGTTTATCCACTTATCAGTTGATGGACATTTGGGTTGTTTCCAACTTTTGGCTATTATGAGTAAATGTTATGAATATTCATGTGCAACTTTTTTGTCAACATATGTTTTCATTGCTCTTGGGAGAGGAATTGCTGGGTAACTCTGTGTTTTAATTTTTTAGGAACTGTTTTCCAAAGTAGCTGCACCACTTTACTTTCCCACCAACAGGGTATGAGGGTTCTGATTTCTCTATATCCTTACCAAAACGTGTTGACTTTTTGATAATAGCCACCCTAATGCGTGTGAATGATACTTCACTGTAGTTTTGATTTCCATTTCCCTGATGACTAATGGTGTTGAGCATCTTTTCATATGCTTGTGTCAGCCATTTGTATATCTTTGAAGAGGTGTCTATTTAGATCCTTTCTCCATTTTAAAATTGGGTTACTTGGTTTCTTTTATTGTTGAATTGTAAGAATTCTGTATGTATTCTAGATACGTGTTTTTGGTGTCATATCTAAGAAACCATTGCCTTATCCAGGGTCATGTGTTTTCTTCTAAGAGTTTTATAGTTTTTGGCTCTTACATATGTGTCTTTCATCTATTTTGCGTTATTTTTGTATACAGTGTGAAGTCAGGATCAAACTTCATTCTTTTGCTTGTGCTGTCCTGTTGTCCTAGCATCATCTCCTGAGGTAACTAATTTTTGGATCTTCCTCCGTATACTGAATTCTCTCTTTAGTTCAGAGAGTCTTTCAGGTGATTCTTGTTTCTTGTGTTGTCAACAGCCCTCTGCTCTGCTGTGATCTGGTTTCTCTGTCAGTCTAAACCTGACTGCTTTATTTTTAAAATGTTATTTATGTGATTTTTATTTAATGTTATTATATAATAAAATATATACAAATTTAAATTTAAATACAAATTTAAAAGGTAAAAAGGGTGTCTAGTGAAGCAGTTTCCCTCTCACTGCTGTCCCTCTGCTACCCCAAGCGTGTTTCTTGGAATTTTATGCAGATTCAATGTATATACATATATTCTTTCTCTTTTTTTTCACAAATTGTAATAGTATGTACTTTTCTGAGTCATATTTTTCATGCTTCTTTGTACTTAAATAATATATCTTGGTGACTGTTTCATAACAGTGCTCCAAAAATATCTCTCGGTCTTTTTACAGGATGCACAGGTTTCCACTGCTTGAATGAACTGTGGTTTATTTAACCGATCCCTTGTTAGTGGATATGAGGCAGCTTCCAATCTTTTCTTATTACGAGACATGCTGTAAAGAATTTTTGTACATGTAGAAATTTGTATTTGCAGATGTATATCTTCAGGATAAGAGGAATCTATTGAATCAAAAGATATATGGTTTGGGCTTCCCTGGTGGTGCAGTGGTTGAGAGTCCGCTTGCCGATGCAGAGGACACGGGTTCGTGCTCCGGTCCGGGAGGATCCCACATGCCGCGGAGCGGCTGGGCCCGTGAGCCATGGCCGCTGAGCCTGCGCGTCCGGAGCCTGTGCTCCGCAATGGGAGAGGCCACAACAGTGAGAGGCCCGTGTACTGCAAAAAAAAAAAAAAGATATATGGTTTAAATTTTTGACAAATATTGCCAGATACCTCTGCAGACATTTTATCAATTTACACTGCTGCCAGCAACGCATGAGTGTCTATTTCCTGCATCCTTGCCAACATGCAATGCTATCTCATTTTTTTGATTTAATATCTCATGTTTGATTTGCATTGATCTTATTATGAGTGAGGTTAAACATCTTTTCCTTGTTAAGGACCATTTATATTTCCTTTTTTTTTTGCGGTACGCGGGCCTCTCACTGTTGCGGCCTCTCCCGTTGCGGAGCACAGGCTCCGGACGCTCAGGCTCAGCGGCCATGGCTCACGGGCCCAGCCGCTCCATGTGGGATCTTCCCGGACCGGGGCACGAACCCGTGTCCCCTGCATCGGCAGGAGGACTCTCAACCACTGCGCCACCAGGGAAGCCCCAGGGAGATATCTTTTTAAGAAGACGTAAGACAGAGGGAAGCAGAGGAGAAGGATGAGGGCATGTTTCTGTAGACCAAAAAATGATTACATTTCCAAAGACAAAGCTCTTCTTAATCAATGACAGAGAAGAACTAGGTTATATAGACAGATGACCTCTATGCCGAATTCTTGATTTTATTTTAAATGTTTATTTGAAAAATACCCGCCTCCCGGACACACACACACACACACACACACACTCTCACACTCATATGCAAAGTAAAAATCAATTCCACCAATGAGAACATTTACGAAAAGGAAGAAATGAGAGTCCTGCAGGCCTCCTCCCTCCACTCACCCCACCCACCTCTCCAAGCCTACAGCCCAGAGGTAACCCTGGGGCTTTTTCCAGTAGTGCTGATTCATACATCATTTCATTCTGATCTAACTTGGAACACAGCACCCTGGGCACAGGATCTCCCAGAAGCCTTCTGCACTTGGTTTTTTCTTAGAACCGTGTGCAACCTCCCCTTACCAGCCCTTCTGCTCTGGCCGTGGGGGAAAGGAGAGCAGGTTGGGTGTATGGGGGCGCTGTTCTGAGACAAAATACAGGCCAAGGTGGAGAGTGTGTCAGAGGAGGGCAAGGTGGCTGCAGGGTGGACCCTTTGTACCGGTTAACATTGGGGTCCTGGAGCCTGAGGAGCTGAAGTTACCGCACCAAATGTAGATGGGAAAGCCTGCAATTGTATATCCCAGCAGAAAAGCTTTTGGCAATGAAAGTAGGAAGCACCATTCAAGCAGGAAGAAATTTCCCTGGTTCAAGATAGAACGCTTAGACAGTCAGCAAATGTTTTGGTCACATGGGAAGAGGTTCAACATAAAAGGTTAAGTTTAAAAGAAAGATACGTAATTGGATACATACGGCATGATCCCAAATTGGTGAAATCCATTTCTATGTATGTCTAGCTCTTAACGAACATTCAGATATGAATGGAAGAAACCCCAACTGAAATAAACCAAAATGTTATCAAATTTATACTTTATCTTTACCTGTATTTTTTCATTTTACTGTAATGAAAATGTACTTCTTTTGTAGTGAAATGTTTGTACGAAAGCAAATAATAACTTAAACTGATCTTTGAGAAAAAGGGACTAAATCCAGGGTTACTAAAAACGTGTGAAAACCGGCACCAGACACCGGGAAGAAGATTTGTTTTTAGCCTCAGGTTCTCAGCAAAGATGATTAAATATTTCCAGCATCCTAAGTGATTCGTAATCTCTGAATGAAATCTGATAAAGTGGAACTTGGGCTGAAAATGAAAATTCTATCCCCTATTTCATCACGAGCGGGAAAGAACTTGGCTAAGTGGTTTCATGGAGCACCAGATGCCTTTGCAGTTTTGGGGCACAGGGGGGTTTGAGGTTCCCTGGAGCAAAGGGAAGGATGGCTCCCCAGGTGCAGTGAGGCTGCAGGTAGCAGGGTGGCCCCGCATCCCTGCAGGCTGTGCACCCAGAGCCAGCCGCTGCCTGTCACAGGCCCTGCAAGCCGTTCTCTTTCAACACAGCGCCTGGAGTCTTCTGTGAAGGAATCCAGCTTTCTTCTGTGATGCCTTCTTACCATGACCTCACAGTTAACATCATTAGATCAATACCTGCATTTCTCCCCTCTCCTTTACTCTACAGCTAAGAATGCATGCTACAGTTCGGTGCAAAGATCCTGAAAAGAAAATGAACGTCACTTTGACATGGCTGAGGTTGACACTGACCACAGCTAAAACACTTTTTAAACACCGCTGGCTGTGTTTTCCTCCAAGTGAGACAGGGAGCCACTTTCCCCTTCTGTCCCGGCCTCTTTCGGGCCCTCGTCAGACCAGCCTGTTGGATTGGCTAATGCAAAAGAATGCAGATCATTTTCTTGTGATCTGGAAAATAAATAAAGATTTATTTGAAAGAAAATAAATGAAGATTTGTCGTTAGGTAATTATATATTACAATGTTAAATATTATTCTGTTGGGAGCAAGAAGTAAACCTGTAAGAATAGACAGGTTTCCAAATACTGACATTAACTCCTGGTTCAGATTTTCAAAGCCCACTATTCTCCCTCCCACCACCCCCCTCCTGCCTTATCCTTAATTCTACCTCCTCCTAGCTCTTCACTGCTATACAGTGGAATCTCTGATGCTTCTGGCAACTTTGCGTTATTAGCAAGGGATGGCGCTTTGTTATTAGATTGCATTTTATTTCCTTCAAGCTCAATGTGTACCTGATATTGGAGGGCTCTCCCTATGGGTTGAGATTGAGAGATGCTGCAGATGGTGTGGTTTTATTACTTTTGCGGGCCCCGTTTCCTTGCAGCCAGGTGAGAAACCTGGCTGTGCAGGCTGAAGGACAGGGTGCGTTGACTTGCCTGAGCCCAGCATCCACGGCCCGGAATGGCCGCTTTTGCTTGTACTGCAGAATGGCGGGAGGCACCTGCTCTTCTGCTGACTTCAGATGCCTGTTCCAATGAAGAGATCAGTAGGCATTTAGTACAGCTCTCCTGGCCTCTTTGCACCATGGGTCTAGTTTACCATCGCCTCCTGGGGAAATAGGTATAATTTTCTTTTAGCCAGCTTTATATACCATGTCACGTTATATAAGACAAACATACGGCTTCCACTAGGAGAGCATTTCCAAAGGTCCCAGCCTTTGTAGAGTATTAGTGGATTGGGAAAGCTTTTACATTGAGCATACAGTGAGGCATGCATGATGCCAGCCTGCTGAGCCAGAAGCTCTCTGAGGCAAAGAAATCCATAGAACGTAGCTGATGATGCCACACACTGCTGGCATATCAACTCTGATCGTCTTAGCTAGCCTAGATAGAATAATCAAACAGAACAAAAACCATTTTCAAGGTAAATAATAATAAAACACACATTATTAAAATGAAAAACTACTAAACAACCTATTCTCCCTAAATTTGCACAGTCCCATTTGACGTCTAGAGCAAAAACTTCATTTTCTTTCCATCCCTCTTCTGTTTCCAGCGTTCTGGGAGGAAGCCCAGAGCATCAAGCACTTTACTGTGTATGGTTTAGGATGCGCTCATTCATGTGCCACAGAGCATGGGGCTTTGAGTAAGAATTTAAAACTCAGAAAGAAACCCAATTTGAATACGGGCAGGACACATCGACCACTTCAACTAGAAATGGAAATGCCCCAGAGAAGGCAAAATGCTGGTGGGAAGGGCTTACCAAACTCCAAGTCTTTGATGTTGCAGTGGAAGACAACTTCTCCATTCACCACGAGTTCCACCACATTCCAGTCTTCTATCTTCTCTAGGATGGCCTGGTGTCCATCTTTAGCCAACACAGCTGGAAAAGATGGGGAAGGACGTGGGTGCCACGGGGACAGATGAACCTGATATGCAGGTGTCTTCATGGATGGCAGCGACTGGTCTGCTCTCCAGTTGTTCATGGCTGTAACTCAACATCCCTGGTGGGTGCCCACCTGGTACTGGCCCCGATGTGTCCTCCCCTTTGCTGGGAAGCACAGCCAGAGACCTGAAAAATTTTGGTTTTGGTTGTGATTTGCCCCAGAGCCATATGATCAGTGAAAATATGAGCTTTCTCTAGGAATAGTTTTGAGCCTTTCTTATAGAGGTGATGCTCAGTGTTGGAGGGGATATACAGAATTAGGTAAAGTCTTACCCTGATGATGGAAATATAAACTGGTCACCTTTCTAGAGGGCAGTTTGGAAGTACATACGAAAAGCCTCAAATGCCTCACAAAAATTAGAATTAAAAAATGATTCTAATCTCTGGCCCAGGAAATTGCACTTATAAGAAAGCTCCCTAAGGAAAAAATCAGAAATACAGACTTTTGCAACAAGGCAGACTTTTGCAACAACATATTCCTTTCTGTACTATTATAATAGCAAAATACTGTGAATAACTTACATGCCCAATAATAAGAAGATGGTCAAGTAAATGGTGGCAAATGCATATGATGAGATTTTATTTGGACATTTCAAAAATGTTTATAAATTTTTAATAGCAAGAAAAATATTTGTAATATAAGCAAAAAGTCAGGGTACATGTATAATATATATTAAAATGTGTATTCAGGGACTTCCCCAGTGGTCCAGTGGTTAAGAATCCACCTGCCAATGCAGGGGACACGGGTTTGATCCCTGGTCTGGGAAGATCCCATGTGCTGCGGAGCAACGAAGATCGTGCGATACAACTACCAAAGCCAGTGCGCTCTAGAGCCCACGCGCCACAACTACTGAGCTTGTTCTCCTAGAGCCCGTGCTCTGCCACAAGAGAAGTCACTGTAATGAGAAGCATGTGCACCTCAATGAAGAGTAGCCCTTGCTCAGTGCAGCTACAGAAAGCCCGCGCACAGCAATGAAGAGCCAGCGCAGCCTAAATCAATCAATCAATCAATCAATCAATAAAAATATGTATTCAGTGCAATTCATGTGTATATATTAGGAAAAAAGAAAATATCCAGTGATTATCTCTCTGTGGTGAGATTATGAGAAACTTAAAAAAAATTCTTTTAGCATATTCTAGATTTTCTATAAAAATCAGGGAAAAATTTTTTTTAAAGCTAATGGACTAAATTTTTATTCTCCCCTTTGGAATCTGCATTTTGGTTATTACTTACATTCAACAGCTCCTTTCCTAGAGATCAGCTATGGGAAAATTGTTAGATTTATTCTCTATTGTGGAAATGCAAGGCTATATGGGTTTAGGAGAAATGATGTGCATGGGACAGCCTGGAGCTCTGTTTTCTCCAACACGTTTCTCCCCACGTTTCCTGATATGTTCACCCTATAACCTCAGTGTTAGGGTTGGTTCACTAAATCACCACCTTTGGCAGTCTTCATTCGTTGGTGAGAATTGTGGTTAGAATGGAAAGAGAAATCAGATGGTGGGCATGTTTTTTAAAGTCTTAGCATTTCAATCAGTCCTATGTGGAGAAAAGCAGACAGCTATGTCAGTTAATTGCATTTAATTACAGAGACAATTGCTGTTTCAAAATGTTGCCATGTCCACTTCTTCTCTTTCAATCAGTTCAAGAACATCCAGCCCCAACTGTGAACATTTTAATTGCGTGATTTTAATTTCACTTCTGGAAAGGAACTTCAAAAAGCAACTCAGCGAGGATCTCCATTAACAAGATAGTGCTCCTTGGGTACCCAGTGGTGGCCCTAATTGTCCCTGTGACTGCTGCTAACACCTCTCTCTACAGAACACCGGCATCTTTTTCTTTGGCATATTTATGTTATTGTATCCTATTTAAGTGTCTTGTTCTTAAACATCTTTAGAGGAAGGCACTCAGTTTGGACCAGTGACTTGTTTAAATGAAGCAGTCCACCCAGTTTGGAATGGCCAGTGAATCGTCCGGGGAGGCATGAAGGCAGTTTGTGGGCAGAGAATTCTGGGGATCAGATACTCCCCCAGCAGCGCCCCCTCTGGAGAGGGGAGTTATAGCCAGAGAGGGAAAAGCTGCAAGCTGGTAGGTAGGAGGCGATTTGGCCTCCATGACCTTGGCGTTGCATTGTCTGAAGACGCTCCTGGGACATGTACTTCAATTTGATTGGGAGAAATCAGGAACAAAACAGCTTCTCCGTGCCCACCTTACACCCCACCTCTGGGGGCAAGGTGCTACCTCTATTCTGATAACACATAATACCAGCTCTCTAAATCCTGGGGGTTCTGGAGAGAAGGGGTGCAGGTTCCACCTGGGGCCGGTCCCTGTGACCGGGAGTGTAAGGGAGGAGGGGCTCTGTAGAAGGAGACCCGGGAAGGTGTGTACCCCACAGCCTGCTATGGCCCTTTCCCTGCAGAGCACATCTCACCAAGCCTCATGTAACATCTGCGTTTGGAGTTTGTTTTATGAGAACAGCAGCACTATTTCGTGGCAAGGTTTACCTAAGAAATAGGGTTTAATCCACCGAATAACCCACCCTATGGAGGTGGCGGCAGTGCCAAAAATGGGAATATACCTCAACATCTGAGCAAATGACGTCCCACAGGAAGAAATCCTCCTCATCATACCATGTCAGTCCTCATTTTGCCTTACAAAGCCCCGTGTCTCCTTCACTGACCACAGTCCACCCTCCCCCCCGCCCCACCCTGGGCCTGGTGTTAATACAGCTTGTTGAATAAACAAGCTCCTAATGGCGCTGGGCACCTCCAACGATTCTTTTGGACCCCGAGTGACGTAAATCTGAGTCTTACCAAAGCGATAGGCCACCTCTGAGTCTACTTCATCTACTCATCCTCAGGATGCCTGTCCCCTTCTCACCACTCCAGGATGTGTTGAGCCCAGCTGCAGGGCGGCCAGTGCAGGCTTAAGGGATCAAACTCGGAGAAGCACCAGAATTCCTGCAGCTCATCCAAATGCCACCTCTCTATATGGAGGACACATTTTTTTCCTATGAGCTGCTATGGGTTGTCTATTCAAAGAAAGGTCAGATAAATATACTCCATGCAACAAAGTCTTTGCAAAGGCAGTGGCTAAACTCCAGCATAAATCAACCAGAAGCTGTAAGGCCACCCGCAGAAAACCTGACTCTTTGAAGTGGCATCTCATTCTTCAAGGGGGATCTGGGTGAACTGGAGGGTTATGGAAAAGCCTCCCTCTTCTCAGTACTGGTGGAATCGTGTGCCACCTGCAAATGATTTACATGTTCCTGGTTAGGAAGTCAAGGCAAACAGACAGGCATCTCCCCCTCCTCTGCTCGGCACAGATGCAAAGCCAATGACTATTAACGTGTGTAGCTAATGCATAGCTAGGGACAGGGGGATGGTACACAGAGCAACTTAGCTAAATAAGGATGGATTCTATTCTTATGAGTCTTTTCCTTTTTAGCAGGTCATTTGGCAGACTTAAGTACAGCAGGCAAGGCACAACCATGGCGAGGGAAATTAACACTTCTTGTTCAGCATTAGTTAGTTTAATTTCATCAGTATTGAGGCCATAGGCAGGACACTTTTGCTAAGCTATTATAATTCATGGGTAATAAAGAAAGAAATAAACTTTTCAGATTGCTTAAGGCATGGTAAATTCAGGAGAGATCAGGCATATTTCCAAAGCCAGCAGGGTTTCGGGAAATGATAAAAGGGCTATGATTTTTAAAGAAATGCACAGAACTCAGAGGCAGATTTTACAAATGAGAGCCTGCAAATGCACCACTCTGTGCTTGGTGTGATGTTAGTTGGGTCTAAAATGATGGGGGGAGTGTTGAACAGAGAAAGGGGAGCAGATGCTCCCTGCTTTGCTTCTGTTAACACCCCAGCATTTGTCACCAGCCCTCAGTAAATGTTGGCTGCCAGTATTATATGAACTACCATTCAGGGATATACAAAGCTAACTTTAAAAATCAACCACCTGCTGATACCTTGCAATACTCAAGTCTCCTTCAATCATAAAAATTCTCCCCTTGATCCTCTTAAAATACGCCTTCCCCTCCCCTACTGTGGGAAGAGCTGCCTGGGCTCTTTATTTCCTCATCTCTACCACTCCTTTACCTCCTGCAGTTGGAGCCTCTGCCCACCTTCTCCTGAACTTGCATCGTCAGAGGCGAAGACCCATTAGCACATTCAGTGGCTCACCCAGTTCTCCCCCACCCTTCCAGCAGATTCATGCTCTGATCTATCTCCTTTCTTGCTTCTTAAAACACTTGTGCTGGTAAAAACATATTTTAAACTCTAAAACTTTATCAGATTATAAATGTAATGCAGACTGATGAGTTCTTAAAAACCTTAAAAATTACAGAAAAGGACACAGATTTTAAAATCGCCTATAATTCTTCCCCTCCCCCTCCTTTTGTCTTTTTCAGTGGAAGTGAGATCATAGTGTGCATAAAATTCCGGAATATGCTTTATTCCTTTAACACAATGGCTGTGGCAATCCAGCCCCATCAGTACACACAGATCTGCCGTGTTGCGTTTCATGTGACAGATGTACTGCGACATAGCCAGTCATTCCTTTTTCCGGTCGTTTCCAATTTTTCAAGATGACCAAGGAATGCAGAAAATCTTCATGGGCATGTTTCCATGTACATGTGCGAGTTTTTATATATTTATGAAACTGAGAAATGGAGTAGCTGGATTCTACAGTATACAGTTAAATTTTAAGACACTGCCAGGTTGCCCCCCAAAGTTACTGTGCCAACTTCCCCTCCCATCACAGGTCTTTGGGAACACTCTATGTCCTTCATCAACCATGGATTTATCTTTTTCTAGAGATAACTCCTGCTAACAGTTTGGTGCCTATTAGCTATTTTCTTCTTGAACTCCTCATCTCACTTGCCTTCTGTACCTCCAGATTCTCTCCTACCGTTGCAGCCCTCAGAGGGACCACTGCCCATATCCTGTGGTCTGCCTGGTTCTGACTTTCCTTGCTTCTTCCAGTCTCACCTTCTGTGGTTCCAGCATTCGCTCCACGCAGGTTCATTTTAACTAGTATTTATCAGTCCTTCAGATATGCCAGGCACAGTTCCAGACCCTGGGACAGAGCAGAGAACAGAACAGACAAGAATCCCTAAGCCCCTGAAGCATTCATCCCGGTAGGAGAGAAGGATAACAAGAGAAATAGGTGAAATATATGTTATGTTGGATACCAATGAGCGCTAGGAAGAAATAAAAGAGGAGGGAAGGGAGATAAGGAAGAGGGAGACTGAGGGAAGTGTCGACATTGTCAATGGAGATGCTCAAGGAAGACCTGTCTGTGAAGGTGACTTTTGAGAAAGACCTGAAGGCTGAGAGAGTAAAGAGAAAAGACCAGGGACTTCCCTGGTGGCGCAGTGGTTAAGAATCTGCCTGCTAATGCAGGGGACACGGGTTCAAGCCCTGGTCCGAGAGAGTAAGTAGCAACAGGGGGAGATGAGGTCAGGGAAGTCATCAGGAGCCTGGCAGGCCACTGTAGGAGCAACCAGAATGTTCTCAGAGGCAAGGGCCATGCTCTGACTCAGGTTTAATGGCATCACCTGGCTTTGAGAACATACTGCAGGGGACAAGGTGGTCGCAGTGGGCTCAGTGAGAAAGCCAGGGCGGTGATCCAAGCAAGAGATGACTGACGGTGGCTTGGACAAAGAGACCGAGGGTGGTGGCAGGGAGGTTAAGGCATGGTTGAATTCTGTCGGGATGCTTTGAAGATAGAGCCAACAGAATGTGCTGCTAGACTAGATGGGGAGTGTGAGGGAAAGAGAGTAGAGAAAGATGCCTGCAAGGTTTTTGGCTTGAGTAAGTGAAAGAATGGCACTGCTATGAACTGAGATGGAAAAAATGCAGGAGGGACTGGTGAGTATTAGGAGTCTGGTTTAGATATTTTGGACATATTGGTCCGAGATGCCTATTAAGCATCCCAATGACAATGAGAGGTCCTGACTGCAGATATATGATCTGCAAATCTTTTCTCCCATTCTATAGATTGTCTTTTCACTTTTTTAGTAGTGTCCTTCGATGCACAAAAGTTTTTAACTGTAATGAATTTCAGTTGTTCTGATTTTTGTTTTGTTGCCAATGCTTTTGGTGTTCAAGACATACTTGCCAAATCTAAGGTCATTCAGAATTGCCCCTATGTTTCCCTCTAAGAGTTTTTTAGTTTCTAAATTTAGACCTCTGATCAATTTTGAGTTAATTTTTATATATGGTATAAGGGTCTAACTTCATTCAAAAGATATTCATGTAGATATCCACTTTCCCCAGGACAAATTGTTAAAGAGAATGTTCTTAATGCATTGAGCAGTCCTGACTCTCACGACAAAAGTCAATTGACTATAAAGGTGATGGTTTACTTCTAGACTCTCGATTCTATTCCGTTGGTCTATATACTTATCCTTATGACAGTACCACACTATTTTGATTACTATAACTTTGAGTAAGTTATGAAATCAGCAAGTGTGATACCTCCAACTTTGTTCTTTCTTGAGATTGTTTGGGCTAGTCTCAGTCCCTTGAAATTACCTATGAATTTTAGGATGAGTTTTTCCATTTCTGCAAAAACACTACCATTGAGATTTTGATAGGAATTGCATTGAATCTGTATACTGCTTTGGGAAGTATTGTCATCTAACAATATTAAGTCTTTCAATCCATGCACATGGTATATTTTTCCATTTACTTAGGTTTTCTTTGATTTCTTTTAGCAATTTTTGTAGTTTTCAGTGTATAAGATTTGCACCTCCTTGGTTAGATCTGTTCATATGTGTTTTGTTCTTTTAGATGCTATTGTAAATGGAATTGTTAACTTCCTTTTGAGATGGTTCATTGTTAGTTACAGAATTACAATTGATTTTTGTGTGTTGATATTTTTAAATTAATTAATTACATTTTGGCTGCACTGGGTCTTCGTTGCTGCGCGTGGGCTTCAGTTGTGGCGAGCGGGGGCTACTCTTTGTTGTGGAGCACGGGCTGTAGGCACGCAGGCTCAGTAGTTGTCGTGCACGGGCTTAGTTGCTCCGCAGCATGTGGGATCTTCCCGGACCAGGGCTTGAACCCGTGTCCCCTGCATTGGCAGACGGATTCTTAACCACTGCGCCACCAGGGAAGTCCTGTGTGTTGATTTTGTATAGTTAAACTGTGCTGATTTTTTTTATTAGTTCAAACAGTGTTTTTGTAAACTCTAGGGTTTTCTAGCCAGACACTGGATCTGGAGCACAGCCCCCTGAACCTCGCCTCCCATCTCCATCCTCTTAGGGAGTACTGTTACTTTTACTTTAATCCACTACCCCTTTAAGGCTGTCCTGGTCCAAGCTACTATCATCTCTCCCCTGGACCACCACAACCATCCCTTGTCTCCCTGCTTCCATTCTTGGCCCCCTCTAATCTGTTCTACTCACAGCAGCCACAGTTTATTTCCCCTGTCTAATACTACATAGCCCTGCAGGATCTGGCCCCTGTCCACCTCTCTAGCCTCATCTTCCCATCAGTTCAACAAATACATAGGTCATTTGTTCATGCTTCCAGCCTTTGCAGATATTAGTCCCCCTACCTGGAGTGCTCTTTCTTCCTTTACCTGGTTAGCTTCTCCTCATTCTTTAAAGCTCAACTCAGATGTAATTCAGGCAAGTAAACCTTTCCAGATCTCTGTCCTCTCCCCTCCAATTATGGCCAGTGGCAGGTCCCACTATGATTACGCTCCTGTGTCAGAGCCTTGGCACAGCTGTCAGTTAGCAGTCAACAATGACACAGTCACTTCAAGGACACGTATCATGTTCACCAGTGTGTCCCCAGTACCTGGAAGAGTGTCCAACACATATTACTTGCTCAGTGAAGGTTTGTTGCATGAATGGATGATCAAGGGACAGACTCTCTGCCATTTTTCAGCCACGTACCTTGGAAAAGTCACTTAATATTCCTGCTTCTCAGTTTCCCAATGTGTAAAGCAGGGTATGTAATATTTTCTATCCAGGTAATTTGCATTTACTACCCAGCACCCAGTGGGCTCACAGTGTATGTTTCTTCCTGCTCTAATATTGAGGCAGCAGAAGCCAGAAGAAGATGCTAAAACATCCTGCAGCTGTGGGGCTTAGGGCCGACTTTCCAGAGGAAGTGGCACTCGGTCTAGGTCTGAGGAATGAAGGAAGTCTAGGCAGAGGGCACAGCCGGCACAGATGCTCAGAGGCTGCGGTGTACCTGGGCGCACTCAACTGGGTGGCCCTTTGGCGCTCAGCTGCCTACCTAACAGGCCCTCCAAGCGGTAGGTGCGGTGCTCCACTGACAGGCCGACTGAGCTGTATGGCCCCTAGGGCATGATGACCAACGCGTTCCTGGGCGTGGCCGGGCCTCCTGCTGGGGTTACGGGGCAGTACACGCTGCTAGGTAACTGCTTTTCAGGCCCTTGGGAATGGGCGTGGTCGTGCGTGGGTGGGCAGGGCCACGAAGGGTGGGCATGGAGCTCGAAGATCCCCTGCACCCCAAGTCCTCTGCCAAGTGCCTGGCGTAGGGACTGGGGGTGAGGAGTCTCCCTTCTTGAATGCCTGCACCAACTACTGTGTGCCCTCTGCTGGGGTGCAAAAAGGCCACTTGCTCTCGTCACTGGCGCAGCCCGGTAAACACGGAATTTCAACTTGGTACGGCAAGTGTTAATGATAAATAACAACAATAGCCAACGTTTACAGCTAGTTACAGAAAGTATGTGTCAGGCGACAAGCTAAGCACCTTCCGTGTTATCTCGTTTAATCATTTTACCGTTTCTATGAAATAGGCTGTAATTTGTATTTACAAAACTGAGCGTCAGAGGTGTCAAGTAACCTTCCCAGGCAAGTCAGGCGTGTAGCATGGACTGGAAACCTTTGTAAGGTTTACATAGATGTCTTTTTATTGATCCTGCCTGGGGTTTGTTGGGACACTTAAAACTTTGAATTTAAATCCTTCACCTGTTTTCGGAAAATTTTGAGCCATTATCTCTTCACATATTGCTTCTGTCCCATTTTCTCACTTTTCAGGGACTCCAGTTAAATGTACGTAAGACTTTCTCAATGTATTCTCACTGTATTCCTGCTGTATTCTTCGCACAGTCTCTTCTCTCCTGTGTTTTTCTCTCTTTCTTTCTTCCGTGCTTCTTTTGGGATTGTGTGTATGTGTGTATTCATGGATTGATTGATTGATTCATTCATTCATTTTTACCTGTAATCCATTTTACTAATTTTTCTGCAGTTGTGTCTTAAATACTATCAAAACCATTAATCTGGTTATTTCAGTTATTTATTTTTCAATTCAAGAATTTTAGTTTGGTCCCTTTTCAAATTTGCTGTGCCACTTTTTAGAGTTCAGTTTCTTGCCAAGTTTTTCAGTTTGGTTTTAGCTTCTTAATCATAGTAAAAATACTTGTTTTATAGTCTGTGTTTGGGAATTCCATTCTCTAGAGACCCCATGTGTCTGTTTCTGTTGTTATTTCTGCTAGTTTCTGTCATTTTGTCTTGTCTCCTAGAGTGCTTGGTTTCCTTTAATTGTGTACTGGACATTGTACTAGAAAAATTATTTGTCGAAATAAGTTGAGGCCAAGAAAGATGTTATTTTCCTCTATAGATGACTTTATTTTTCACTTCTTGCCAGGTCCTGGTGGCACCAGCGACCCAGGATCATCTTAATACAATTTCAGGACTTGAGATTTTCTGAGCCATCCAGATGGCCTGAAACTGGGCTGCAGTCCATGTGGAGGTTGGTTTATTTATATTTTTTCCTCATTTCTGTGGTGCAGTCTTTTTGGATCCTAACCCAATGAGGATTGTAGATTACCAGGCTTCCCCCCCTTGGTGGTGTTAGACTCCAATTTTTGTTAAGCCTAACTCTGCAAACTCCAAATTGCATCTCATCTTCTAGGTTGCCTATTCAATATCACTAGATAGTTCCAGAGAAAAAGTATCTCCAGTGCTATGCTTACTCTCATCCTCTTCCTGATCTTAATCCAGTTAGCTCTTTTCTTGATTTTTCAAGAAGATTTAAAAAAACATATGTGACAGATTTTTAAAGATGTCTTATGTGGGAAGCATAGTCTGAATTAAACTACTCTACCGTTATCAGAAACAGAAGTTCACCCATTGAATATTTCGCCGGAGTTGCATTGAATCTAGAAATCGATTTGCGGAAAACTGAATCTTTCTGACGCCTTCCTATTTATTATATTGAAATACCTCTCCTTTATTTAGATCTTCTTCAATGTCTTTAAGTATAGTTTATTATTATCTGTGCATGGCTCTGCATGTCTTTTGTTAAACTTATTGCAAGTTTCTATTGTAAGTTGTGTATTTCACATTGTGATTTTATTGCTGTATAAAATGAAGATGACTTTTATATATTGATTTTATATAAGCTACCTTGACCGTTTCTTATGATTTCTATTAATTGTAGATTCTTTTGAGTTTTCTATGTAGACAATCATACTGTCTACAAACAATGATAATTTTATTTACTTGAGTAAGCCTTTCTTTTTTCCTTCTTATTGGACAGGCTAGAACCTCTAGTGGAATGAAGAATAGAAGTGATAATACTGCCTATCGTCTCCTTAACCCTGATTTTATTTTAGCTTTATTTTTTAAATATTTATTTATTTATTTTTGGCTGCGTCGGGTCTTAGCTGCGGCACGCGGGCTTCTCTCTAGTTGTGGCGCGCGGGCTCTAGAGCGCATGGGCTTAGTTGCCCCGCACATGTGGGATCTCAGTTCCCCGACCAGGGATTGAACCCGGGTCCCCTGCATTGGAAGGCAGATTCTTAACCACTGGACCGCCAGGGAAGTCCCCTTACCCTGATTTTAAAGGATAGAAAACATTTCCAACATTTACCTATTTAGGATGATGTATATTGTATGTTTTTGTAGATTTTTGTCAAGCTAAGTTCTTTTCTAATTCCATTTTACTATGAGTTTTTTAAAATTATGAATGACTGTTGAATTTTTTGAATGTATTTTAGTGATTTTAATGATTAGAATGATCCTATTATTTTTATTCTTTAGGCTGTTGATGAGTAAATGACATTTAGATATCTTCTAATATTAAAATACTTTGCATTCTTAGATAAACCTGAATTGATCATGGGTGTATTATTTCTTTTATATTCTGTTAGAATTTGTTTGCTAGTATTTCATTTAGGATTTTTGGATATATATGCATGAGTTAAATGGGCCTGTAGTTTTTTTTTTTTTTTTTTTTCCGGTACGTGGGCCTCTCACTGCTGTGGCCTCTCCCTTTGCGGAGCACAGGCTCCGGACGCGCAGCCTCAGCAGCCATGGCTCACGGGCCCAGCCGCTCCGTGGCATGTGGGATCTTCCCGGACCGGGGCATGAACCCGTGTCCCCTGCATCAGCAGGCGGACTCTCAACCACTGGCGCCACCAGGGAAGCCCGGGCCTGTAGTTTTTCTTTGTATGTCCTAGTCTGGTTTGGATATTAAAGTTACACTGGCTTCAGAGAATAAATAAGGGAGTATAGAAGAAGAGGGAATATCCCTTTATTTATTTTGTATACAACTGAAATGAGTACTTCTTAGAATGTTTGGTAGAACATGTCTATAAAATTTAATGTTCTTGACATCCCCCGTTTTTCCCCCGAGTGGGAAGACTTTAAATTATCACTTTGGTTTAAGATTTATAAGACTATCCAGAAATTTTATTTCTTCTTACATCAGTTTTAGTCAATTATATTTTTCTAAGAATTTTTCTGTTTTTAATCTGTTTTTAAATTTATTGCCATAAAGTGGTTGATGTGTTTTTGTTATCCTTTTATCATCTACTTTATTGTAGTTATGTCAGCTTTTTATTCATATTATTATTTATTTCTGACCTTCTCTTTTTATTTTATTGGTTTTACCAGAGACTTGTCTATTTTGTTAGTCTTTTCAAAGAATCAACTTTTCCTTTATTTAGCTTCTCTATTGTTTTTTGCTTTCTCTTTCACTGAGAGCTGTTTTTATCTTTATTACTTTCTTTGAGTTTACTGTTCCTTCTGCTTTCTTTGAGTCTATTGTTTGGTCCTTTTTTCTTACTTTTAAATTACACTTAGCTCATCAATCTTGAGTCTTTCCTCTTTTCTGATGTAAGTATAAATTTCCCTCAAAGCATCGCTTTTGCTGTATCCCAGAGGTTTTGATATGAAGTATCTTTATTATCATCCTGCTCTAAGTATTTTAAAATTTCCATTATTATCTCTTTTTTGACTATGAGTTTTAGAATGGTGTGTTTTCTGGATTTTGTAATATTCTTAACTATTTTCTCTTTGAATAGTGCTTTCCCCCCCACTGTATCTAATCTCTCCTTTGTGAACTTCTATATGTATCTCTCCTGTACTTTTATTTTTTATATAATGTTAAACACATCTATTTCATGGCTTCTCTTTGAGTCATCTCTTTTCTCCAGCCTTTGTGATATTATTCACCTGTTTCTTTTATCCGCTGCTTTCCCTCCTGTGAGCCATCTCTTGTGCTGTTTGTATTTTTTGACTGTGAGCTCATTTTTAATGGAGTGTTTTCCCCCTGGGGGTTTGGTGTGTTCAGGGTTGTGGAGAGCGGTTTTATACTTGATTCTGCTGAGGCCCTTCGGATCTTACTAACCCAGGCAATTTAAATAAACTATTGGCTTGGAATTCCTGCTTTACAGATAAGGTGTATACATTCAGATTCTACATCCACATGTGGCATAAGCTTATAATTAGATTTCTCATGGATCTCTTTTTTCCACCATCTGCAGCCCTGAGTGAATGGCCTGGTTCCTTAATGCTCCCCTGGGCTGATGGGAAGAGTGTTTCTAGTCCTTTTTAGAAAAGTGTTGGGACACCCTTCTGAGGTTCCTTTTTTGTGAGGGGTGTTTAGCTGTATCTCCCACCTCGGCTGGGCTGAGGTTACATCCTGTCAACTTGCAGGGGTGGAAAAGCCCACTGTCAACCACTGGAGTCTGTGTCTGGTCCGACATACCTTTAGCTCCCACTCACTGCTCTGTTTTGAACAGCCTTTTTTTTCTGGAATGTGGGGATTTCTTTTCTTTCTTTTGAACTTGACTCTATGTTTAAAATTTCCTTCCTCTTTGTGTGTATGTTTTTATAGGCAGAAGGGGCCCTTCTGTACCAGCTCAGCCTGCCATTTTGCAGGCTCCTTAAATATAAGAAATGGAGACCAAGGACAGAATCCTGGGGTCCAACGATATAAAAGGAACAGAAATAGAAAGTGAAATCCCACAAGGAGGTGGAAGAAGCAGAAAGAAAAGAACAAGGAGAGAGCTGGTCCTTAGGGAATGAGGGAGAACAGGGCTTTGAGAAAGATGAGGCCAGCTTTTCCCCCAGATGCCATACTATTCATCCTGCAGACTCAAGAGGCCTCTTTGGAAAGAAAACTCAGAGAAACATAAAAGCAGGGAGACTGCCTGAATTTATAAAGGGAAACCAAGGTACTGGTTTTCTCTCTACCCGCAAGAAGAACTGCTTAGGAGTAATTTGGAAACTCATGGCTGCTCTTGTGAACCTAGGAAGGACTCCTCCTTACATTTTTACCTGAATGTACCAATGGCTACCTCTCAGGACCTTCAGAGACAACAAGGAGGGGGTGGCATTATTTTGCATGTTGGGGGTTGGCTTGCCTGTTGGTACTCTTCTCTGTCACCTATATCTTGTTATTTTGGGGCCACGTGTGATATATGTGATCAATAAGAGCAAACTCACATTACTTTCCTCCTGTTCCTTCCTATCCCCCCCCATTGCTCCCGGAATATTCTTAGCCATTGTCTTTTCGGATAATGCTTTTCTGCATCCCAGTCACACAAATTCATACACTTTAAGGTTCGATTTGGGCTTCTATTTGAAGGAAGCTCAGTTCTGGTTCTGTGGATCCTTGGGGCTGTGGACGGGATGTTGCAGCTGGGAATATACCTGTGCAGGGTGCAGGAACCTCTGTGCACATGTACCTGTGAGCCTGCAGGAAGGCTGTTAAGTTTTTACATCACTGAAGTTTTCGAACAGTGACCATCTTCTGTCATCTTGCTACAACCCTGGAAATGGGTAGTGCTGATATCAACATCCCCATTTTACAGGTGAGGGAACTGAGGGCTAGAGAGGTGAAAGTGACATCCCCAAAGTCACTCTGTCTCTAACAGCAAGCTAGAGACAGACCTGGGGCTCCAGTTTAGGCATCCCACCTCTGAGCTTGATGCTTTTCCCTCCACTTCATTCTGCTTATGCGTGTTCGTGCAGGCTTGAGTGGAAACACCCATCTCTACACCCAGGTTTCTGCCAATCTGATCACAAACATCCCATGAAGCCTCTCTGACCCTCACCCCCACCCCATGGTGGCATGCCACACACTAGGAGAGACTAAGTTCCTTCCCCCCTTTTCTCTCCCAACCCCTGTCTTTTAGACAGCTGCCACTGCTGCTGTCAGACCTCAGAGGCGAATGAATTGTTGACCCAGCTCACAGAATTTACTACAGGATTTTTATAGCATTTCTGGGTAGAAACAATAGCCAACACCATCTTTCTTGGCATTACATTTTATTGAATACAGACTTACAGTCTTTAAATTATTTGAATATAGTGTTTTCAATATACAGTTCTTTAGTCATACATATATTTCTTTAGAGCACAAAACTGTAACCTAAAATTGAAAGGCTATAAATACACATGTACATATCGCCATAAATCTAGAACTATTTTATAAAAATAGAACTCAAATATCAACTTTATATATTTTGAAACTTAGCAATATTGTAAGGTGGCCACATACATTTTTATTATGCATCACTGTCCCCCAAATGTCTGTCTCCAAGTTTCATTTTCCATCCCTTTGGGGACACTTGGAACAGTCTCCTTTACCAGGGTCCCCACAGAGATGCCCATGGCCATGGCTCAGCATTGCCTTTACATAAGGCTCAGTGCACCCACCAGTTCTTGGAGGGGGAAGACCAGCTTCCAGCCCCTTCCTCAGAGGGAGGAGGTGTTCCCTCCAGCCAAATGTCTGCCATCCACACATGGTTGATATCCGAATATACAGAGACAGGTTCCTTTCCCTATGCTCAGAGAACGGCAGATATGAGTTTGGTTCTGTCAAATCAGTGTAGAAAGGTTGAAACAAACATCACTTGAACAATGCCTGCTGGGGTAACATCATCCTGACAGCAGGCACCAGTGCCCACCTGCTTGTGGAAAGCCCTTTACACACGTGCTATGCAATCCTGACAACCTCACAAGGCCGGGACACTCTTTTCCCCATTTGATGTTGGAGGCAATTGAGTCTCTGGGCTTTTAAGTTTCTTGGCCAAGGTCAGTGGGTCTGCCTGATCCCCCAAACCAGAGTTCTCTGCCTGCCCAGAAATCCATGGAGAGAAACCAGAAGAGAACTCGGATCTTCACCGTGGTCATTTGATGAGAACAGATAAGTGGCTTTGGGTCAACCTACAGCAGGTGGACAGCAGTTCCCCAAACATTCCCAGAACTCTTGGGCTGCACCTTTCCAGGGGGAGCAGGAAGGTGGACGTGTGAGGGGAGGAGCATGGACCTGTAGACCAATAATTCTGAAGGGCAGTGCCAGAATCTCCCAGATCATCCAGTAGAAATCTGCAATCTAAAACCAGGGGTTTAAGGAATTCACTACATTGGGCTGTTTGTGTTACAAAGAGCCCAGTAAAAGTTAAAATGCCCATCCCATCTCAGCCCTGCCGGCTTCCATACAGGTCAAAGTGCAGAGAGGTGGCGCAGTGGTCTGAAGAAGGGACACGTGCAGGGTCCCTGGGCCAGTGTGGAGGGCTCAGAGTGATACAGAGCAGGATGGGCAGGGGCAGGGGGGCTCTTCCAGAAAACCCCGCAGGGAGCATGGCAGAACTCAGTGTGATGGGAGCCCAGTTCTGCACCTCCTCTGGACAGAGGCAGGCTGCCTCAGCTTTTTGCAGTTTTGATTTTTCTGGTTGCTTTCCCATAAAAGTATGCCCCAGCAGAAAGTGCCTCTCACATCTCCTCCACGATCACAGCCTCCCCAGACAATCTCACCTCGGCTCTGTGGACTGTCTGCCCCTCTGTCAGGGCTGGCTCTTCATGTGGCCATTCCCTTCTCCCAACCCCTCTCTCTGCCAGCTGTGCCCTCAGCCCCCAGGCCAGTGGAGAGCCCTGCTCTGGGCTCCTCCACACGAGTTTTTAGGCAGAATCCCTAGATAACATCCTCCACATAAAGGAGCCCAGCTGTCCAAGGGTGCCCTGCTTAGGCCGCTGAGATCTGAAATTAACGTCACAGTGGTTTTCTTAAAAGCCTCTCTTAAGAATGAACAGAACAAAACAAATAAACAACAGCAGCAGAAAACCCCCGAAGCATCCCTCTCTCCTCTAAGAGACAGATCACCTACCAGGGCATGTTTCTTGTGAAGGCGGGTGGGAATGCAACCAGAAAAAATGCAAGTGGCAGGATCCCTGGGGAAGTGGTCCCTGCCACGTCCCCGGGGAAAGCAGGGAGCAGCAGCTACTCCAGGGCAACGGTAGACCATTTCTTTTCCCTTTTAGACTAGCTGGACCAGATTTTCTGAACTCAATGGAAGGCTGCTTCCGGGAGGCAAAAGGAGAAATGTGTCTGCAGGCCCAGATCATTATATTTTAAATTAACTTGTGCTCTGTGTGTGTGTGTGTGTGTGTGTGTGTGTGTATGTGTGTATGTCGGGGGGTGGGTTAGTGCTTACAGGCCTGTGTGTCTCGGGGCAGGTCATTCTGAATGCCGTGATCAGACTGCTTTGAATCTGAAAACAAAGCCCCCTACTCCTCCCAAAAAGACACAAGGTAATGACCTGGAGTTAGCCTCTTCCTTTGTGGTTCATTTGGGTACATTGCACATAATAAGGTGACTCTTTCGTTGGGCAGAATCATCACCTGGACACGCTAGGTCCTGCTGGGAAGCAAACCAATATTAAGCTTCCATGGCCATGGAGGGAAGTCAGTGGTGCCTTCCCCATCTCGCCCAGGCCACCTCTGGGCCAGGCTGGCTTTATATCCCAGTGCGCAGGCCTGAGGGCACCTTGATCAATGATGACGATTCCCATGCATCATGAGGGACGCTTTCCTCCTAACACTCCAGCTTTGTGTGATGCCTCAGTGTGGGCTGTGTGTTGGGTCCATAGTTACAGGGGAGCTACAGAAAGCTGGGGTAAGGGTTGGGACAGGGGTTCGGCAGGGTCTGGCAGCTGCAGAATGCTGGGTTTGAGGAGGTGAAACCTAGTGGCAGCAGTTAAGGTTGGTGCCCCTGGCTGGGCCTTGTTACTTTTTCCTTTGTCACCAGTGGCTTGCCCGTGGCACACGGTGGCCGACTGCAGAGGCCTCTCATTTCAATGAGGCTTTCTTCCACAGCTTTTGCAAACTTGGTTGAAGAGGTCTCTTTGCAGCCATGGAAGCTGGAGATGCAGAAAAGGATGCTCTCTGGCTGGGGGTTGTAGCAGGCGCCGTAGCCATTAGGTACCACAGGACCATAGCAGCAAAACATCCCCATGGTGGTGGGCACCTGGAGGAGAGGACAGGTCAGAAGCTGCTTGTTCTGAAAGTCTGCTATAAAGCATGGCGTTCCAACAACCCGGGGGCCTCGATGGGATATTTGCTTCTCTTTGACTATTTTCCACCTGGGTGTTTGACTGAATTAACCCCATCAACTGATTGCTTCATCATGGATGGCCACAGCCAGAGTCGTCCAAACAAACCCATCTAACTGCATGAAATCAGAAGAAGAAGGGCCGTAAGGTCCTCCCTGGTGTGAAATCTGCTCTACTTGAGAAGTCAGAAGCTCCCAGAGTGACCTGGTGCTGGGTCTCAGCCGAGTCTCTCCTTCACCTGGGGGCTGTTTGAATCACCGAGGCAATCAGAGCAATTTACTAAATGGTACCCTGGTGGCACCCAACAGTTAGTTGGCTTCCCAGAGGGAGTAATTTATGAACTGGAGGAAATCTGGCTCGTCTTCTCTGTCGATTTTTCCCACATCCTTAATTACTGTCAGTATTGCCTGGCTGGTCTGATTTTCTCCCCACAGCCTGGCCACGCACAATTACCTGGCACTGGGCGTTTCAGAGCTGGCCACCGACTGGGGTGTTAGTTATGTACCTGACATGTTTTGAATTCAGAGGGCAGAGATTTTGTAATTTGGATCACAAACCAAGGAAGTGTTTCTGAAGGCATTCAAGCCATACATGTTCATTCCAGTTGGAAAAATGAGTCACCACACCCTAAATTAATTTTATTAGCTGGCTTTAGAGGGAAAATAGAGCACATTCTTGAGCAGGTGCAGGGTGGGGTTTGCTTTAAACCCACAGGCTCTGTGTGCTCGAGCCTTCAGAAATGACACTGGCCATTTTAATGGGGCAGAACCAACCATTAGTCTTGCTAATAGAGTCACCTCATTGTCAGATAAATTTGCCGTGTAACAGCCGAAGGCCATAAAGCCGTTCCCAAGCACTTTTTGCCCATGGATGGTTTCCTGAAGAATTTATGTTGCTGTGTTCTGCCCTCGTTTATTCACGTCTGCAAGCTCACTGCCATAATGCCAAAATGAAATTACTGAGTGTGCTTTTATCCTCAAACACAACTTTATCAGCCCTTTTTATTGCCCGCGTCCAGCTTTTCGCAGATGAGGTGGAGTTTTAGTAAATTGACATTCGCGGGGGCGGGGGTGGGGGGAATAGGTAATTTCTCTCCTAAATGGCTGCCTCTCTCTAATGGATTGCATTCTGTTTTTGTGTCAGTGGTCCTCCAACAGAACAAGCCTGTAGCACTGGTTAGGAGATGCTGGGCCAGCAGTGGCCCCTTAGAATAATGGCTGTGACCTGTTTGGAGGACCCTGTCTGTGCCAGCCGCTAGGCTGGGCTTTCCACTGATATTGTCACATCTGGTTGAGCCAGGACCTTGCTGTGGGCCTGTCGGGCTTCAGAGCCTGTGGTCACCATGGTGGAACACCACGTCTCAGGCAACATTGGAAGGAGTAAGCCTAATGGTTAGGACACCAGAATGGGTGTTCTCCCATCCTGCCCACCTCTGCTAAGGTGGCATTCATGATTATGCCCATTTAGAAGGTGGGGAGACCTGTATTCTGAGCATTCAGGTCCTTCCGTTGAAGGCCACGCAGCTCACTGGGAGCAGAGCCAGGACTTGCCTGACTCTAAGCAGTGGGCTGTAGACACCGAGCTCTTTAGAGAGCCCACTGCTTCCACTAAGTGGCTTCTTGGGTGACGGCCGTGCTAGGGTTGTACCTGGCTGGTGGAGAGGATAAACCGGTTGCTCATCAGGTATGTTTCATCCGTGAACATCTCGGGCAGTTCCTTGCACACTTCCCGAGCCAGCTCCTGCAGCCCCAGCAGGTGGTTGTCAATGGCCATCCCCGTTATGGCCTGGGTAGTTGGGGACAAAGAACAGGACATGAGACATGGGCTCCCCCTCCTCCCCTCCTCTCTAGTCCGCAGTGCTAAAGGGGACTCTAACTGCTCTCGCCTACCCAGTACTTGCTGCAGACCACGTGTGTGGGTGACCGCCCAGGACCGACCACTGTACTACACGGTCTCTGCTCCTTGGGCCCTTGTGCATTTCTCCGTACACAGGATGAGCCAGAGCAGGTTGGGTTCTAACACGAGGATGCCTCCGTTAAAAGTCAGTGAGTCTGAGTCCTCCCAACAGCATGGTCCCTGCTGGCGTACACTGTGTATAACTACTCCGTGCTCTAAGTGGAAAGAGTGGGGTCGGCTGGGCCATCCCCAGTGCCTTCTCAGGTAGGGCAGGAATCCGGGCAGGAGCACGGGTGCTGGGCCCCATCCAAGCATGGGGAGGGCTGCCCCGGGCTATCACTGGACAGACTCTCACCACAACCAACACTTCATACTCCAGCAGGAGCCCAAGGAAAGAGGGGTAGAGAGCACTGAGGTCTGTTCCTGAGTCTTGGCTGCTGTTTCGTAGGCTCAGAATCAATTCAACTAAACTGGGTTCGTAATCTAAGAATAATTTTGAGACAGGAACTAGACAGCTTAGCAGAGGCTCAGCTCACATTTTCAAGGGTTTTTGGATGAAGAAAGGGTTTTCCTTTTTGTCACAGGTATTTGAACTCTTATCAAAGGATAAGAGAGGGACTTTCATGGTGGTCCAGTGGTTAAGACTTTGCCTTCCAATGCAGGGGGTGCGGGTTCAATCCCTGGTTGGGGAGCTAAGATCCCACATGCCTCGTGGCCAAAAAACCAAAACATAAAACAGAAGCAATATTGTAACTAATTCAATAAAGACTAGAAATAGTCCATATCAAAAAAATCTTTTAAAAAAAGGGCGGGTGAGAGAATAGCAGTGGAAGCAGTGGTAAGAGAATTTCTGTGTAGGAGGAGCCCAGGGGTGGTGGTGGTGTGGCTGGAAGTGTGGCAGTGAGGCCAGGGCACTCATTCTTCATACTCCCAGCTGGAGGCTGCATGTGTGCCACGCACATGGGTTTTGCTTGGATTACATGCTTATCTGGGGCAATTCGGGGGGCTGATGGAGACATGGGGGCCACATCTGGTCTCTCGTATTAACCTCTGGATCAACAACAGGGTAATCGTGAGTAACTCTTGGGGGTTTCACGGTTACGTAAGATGGCCACTTAGCTGTTAACGCCCCACCTAGGAGGAAACCTCCCATCACAATGAACTTTGTTCAGGTTTACAAGTCACGTTTTGGAATTTGACAGCTGTTTTCTTTCAGTTGCCAATGAATGCATAAAGATGACTCAGAGGCCCCCGGTCTCTCCAAATGCCCCTAATTATGGGCTGAAAAGACATGTTATGCAACCACCGCTCATTTTAGACGTGCCCCCTTAGGACAGAGGGGAAGAACTGTGAGACAGACCAGCTATGAAGTAGATGCACTTTTAATTTCTCTGGTTGCCTCTGTTTAATGACTGATTTGTGTAGATCTATCAAAGCAGCTATTCTGTGCAGCAGCCAATCCACCCCTGTTTTCACCATCTCTGAAGTCACTGTAGCAATTGGGGTTGATTTAACAGGTTGTTTGGATCAGAGCCATGAGTAGTAATGAGTAAAATGACTCAGCATTCAGTCTTTCGTTTCATTCAAGGGATCTTAATTGAGCACCTACTATGTGCCTGAGCAGCTGCTAGAGAACAAAGCAGTCACAGACTCAGCCTCACGGAGGCTGAGTGTGATGGGAGACAGATGTTAACCAACCATACAAATAAGCTTGTGATCATAAACCGAGTAAATGCCAGGAAGGAAAAGCATAAGGTGCTGTGAGAGTATGTGATAGCGAGTCTGGATCACATTTGCTCCTTTCCCTGGAGTTTCCTTTCTCCACTACCACTACCAAATATACTTGCCAGATATCTGGAGGTCTCCTGGCTTCCTTCCTCTGTCCCTTACCCTGCACGGCCAACCAGGTACCAGATTTACCTACAAAGCATCTTTATAGCTCTCCTCTTCCCATCCCTTGTCTCTTTTACTTTGTCGTTTTCACCAACTTAAAATAGTTAAAACAACAGAAGCCTATGGCAATGCTTTGGAAGATATTTTTCTAAATTTTTCATAAAAATTTAAATTATTATCAAAGTTGTATATTTATAGTTAAAAAAAAAACAACCAAGTAAGCCAAAGGCTTATGTCACTTTGCCAGCACTGAGTCTCACTCCACAGAAGCAATCACTTGGAACCCTTTTAGCGACTGACTTTCTTAGTTCTAAACAACATGCTTAGACTGCCGTTACTGCATTTTTCAGTTTTCTTATTATAGAAGATGAAACTTTGGTTCTTTTATATCCCCACTCCCCAAATACACTTCCACTCTCCTATGCTCCCAAATAGAGTTACATTTGAACTCCTTGTTGCTTGATCAATATTCAGTGTTTACATGGTTATAATTATACAGGTACTCACAGCTGAGTCCTGTAGTGTATTAGAATCAGATTTCCTTTCTTATTCAGTTTTTTGTTTTCCCTAGAAATGACAATTTGTAAATAATTAAACTATGGTTTTCCCACTTGCTTACCTTTCTATGTATCTGTAACTAATTGATTCCTAAACCCTTAGCTCGAAGTGTAAAACTTCCCTTAGTACATTAAAATGTATCAGATAATTTATCAATTTAATTTCTCCTTTCACTTCTTGCTTCTCTGTGGACCATCTGTTCTCTGGGTCTGATGAACAGCTGTCAACATGGGATCTCCCTTTACTCTCATCCTCTTTCTCTACCTCTTTCTTGTGTTGAATCTTCTGATGTTTGAGCTTATGACTTTCCTTTTCGTGCTTTATTCTCTTACATTAGTGGTCTATATCCTCCAATAGTTTTACAAGAAAGAGAGCTTAATAAGTAAAAATTTTAAGACCTTATCTGTATAAAATGTCTTTATTCTAGCTTCAAATTTGATAGTTTAGCTGGGTATAGAATATGCATTAAAAATCATTTTCCCTCAGAATCTGAAGGTATTGTTTCAGTATCTTCCACCTTCCAGTGATGTTAAGCCCAATTATGTTTTTATTCCTATCTTTGTATTTGATTTTTTTCCTCTCAGACTTTTTTTTTTTTCATACCAAGGAAATTGGACAACACTAAGGTCAAAGGAGGAATTGAGGGGCTAACTGCTTCTCACATAGATCATCAGCGAATCCTCTTCTTTTCAGTCCCACGTGCACTCCTACTTTTGGTGGAGCCTCCAACACCTGAGCTGTTCTGAGGTTCTGCAGTGCACTTCACTGGGCTCCTGGGTCTCCCTTACTGTTTGCTTGCATTTTAGCTTTCTCTGGTCTGCTAAGTCAGATGCCATCTGTTCTGCTTTCCAGCTCTGAAACTTTGTTGTCACCTCCTTTCCCATTCTCTTTGCTCTAGTGTATTTATGGCTTTAAAAAACCCCTTTGCTGATGTTTTTGAGGGTCTTAGAGGGAGTGACAGTAAACCCTTGTGTTCAGTTCACCGTGTTTGATCAGAAGTTTGTGTCTTCCTCTTCAACACCCCCTGCCCCTGCTCTACATCAGTCCTTTTACCAGCTCTCCCTAAACATTATCTAGGTCCCTAATTCTATCTCTTGGCAGACCACCCTACGCTCCAACCAGTCCTTCTACCTGGTCACCAGGGTAAGCTTTGTGACAGGGAAATCCAGCATCACGAGCTTTCCTGCTTTTCTGTCCTTTGCAAGCTGCACATACGGAACTACTTGCTTTCCCTCCAATAGGTCTTATTCTCTCAAGACTCTTTGCCATTGCACATGCTGTTCCCTTCTGGGGCCATCCTTCCCTTCTATACCCACCTGACAAGCACTTCTTCATGCTTCAAGTCTCATATTAAGCACCACTTCCTCTGAAAAGTCTTCCTGGCTTTCCCAAGCAGGAGAAGGAGCTTGCTACTTCATGTTCTCTGCTACTTCCTGAAGCATGTAAGACCTCTTCTCCCAACTACACGGTACACTCCCCAAGCATAGGGCTTCATTTCTTATTTCCTAGTACCCAGGGCCTTGCCTGGCATAAAGTGGGAAAACAAAGGCTACCCACTGAACACACGACAGCGAGCTTGATTTTCCCCAAACAGAACAAACACTTAACTATTCCGATGAATCAGGGACCTAGCAACTGAATTACAGAAAAGCCTACATTGGCTAGTTCTAAAACCCAGATATGTGTTGTGCTTGCTTTCGAGTATATAGAGTGAAATCAGTCAACTCCGTTTCAGAGATTATATGATCCTTCAGAGACTGTATCAGAATGATTTGCAATTAATACATGGATCACCAGCCCAAGTAGTAGCTTATTCTCTGTTTGTATGCAAATGATGGCTTTGCAGTGCTAGAAAATATATTATTTCCCTAAACTAGGGAAACATTTCCCTTACAATTTCGATTTCACCGTTAACTTTCAGCAAATATATTTTTTTAATTCACAGGCAGTATAAATAAATACATGGAGAATAAGAAGACAAAACCAGTCCTGAGTGGGAATAAATACCGCCTCACCTGAGATTGTGCCAAGTGTGCAAACCACCACACATCTGACTCTCTTGTATAAATTGTAAAGTGCTATACATGTTGGTGTTATTATTATTGTTGTTGTTTCAAAGACCATTCATTGCATTCTTGTAAAATCTGTGTAAAAACCAGGAGTGGTGTGTTACCCAGGTTCTAAAAATAAGGAAGAGGAGGCTCTGAGAGGTGAGGTGCTCTCACCAAGTCGCTGCACAGGTGGTGGCCTGGCTGTCACCCAGAGCCCATGCCGAGGCCCCAGCACTGGGCACAGCCCACAGTCCTGAGCTGAGGCGAGGTCACTCACCATGACTGTGTACTCGGTCTGGGCTCGGATGGCATCCTTCAGGAGCAGTAGCTTCTCTGAATCCTGTAAATGGACCAGAGACACAGCGCATGGGACTTTAAGAGGGTGCTCAGCGGCAGACAAGCTAAAGGAGCTGGTTGTCTCGTGGCCGAGAGGACAGGCGGTCCCCCTGAGACTCCTCGGGCCAGCAGGACTTACCGGCACGGTGGCCGTGTGGTCAGTGATGGTTTTCACGAAACGCAGCACCTCCAGAGTGGCTGATCGAATGTTGTCCACCCGTCCCTCGCGGAACCGACGGATGGATGCGCTCTCGTAGGTGGGCACGAGTCTCCTGTGGAGCCTGCACAGGATGAAGGAGGAATGGCAGACGGTGCTGCCTTCTCAGGGAGTCATAAATGCTGAAATAGCCTTGGCTGCCCTTACTTTTACAATCCTGCCTTCGCTCTGCACAGTATTTCATTTTAACGCTAATAGAATTCTGGAGGAGATTCCCCAAAGATGAATGTCGGGGAGCCTCGGATACGAAGAGCTGAGCACACTTTCCTGCGTGGGTGATATTGTGTGGATATAAAATAAGGAAGACGTGACTGGTAGTTTTTTTAAAGTCCCAGTCTGGTGGGAAACCTAGAGTTTTCTGCGAGATCCAATTAGTGTTTGATTAATAGCACAGCATGGACTAATTCATCATTCGCACTCTTGAGGGAATCCTGTTTTATTTAGAAACAATTCAAGCATGATCTATGGATGGAGGCAGGGAGGGGGCCTTAGTGGCCGTGGGTGTCAGCTGCTGCAGAGGCTCACCGTCCAGGGGCAGCAGGGCTTCCAAACAGACCCATGGGCACAAGGGCTGTGCCTCTCCTCCCTCACGTCTGTGACCAGAAGAGCAGTGGCCGCTGTCCCGACCAGCCAGAGCAAGTCTCTTCCCCTTGCACACCAGGCTGGCACACGCCCTTCTCACCAGTCAGGAAAGTTGTTGGTGTTGGGGTCAGGGAGGGGAAAGACACAGAACTCAGAGAGGGGCAGTGACACCCCGAAGTCACACAGCAAGCTGGGGCCCTGTATCTTGGCCTTCTCAGGGCACGTCTCTCCCACCCTGGGTGAGCTCCAGGAGGAGGGAAGGCAGAGTCTGGTTTGGCACAGTGCTTGGCACTGTATGGCTTGCCAAGCGAACGACACTTTCTGTACACTTATGTCTCATTTCCCCAAGACTCTGGCAGGGAGCTCACTTCCTGTATCTCTCTAGCCCCTGGGGGCAAATGCCATGCCGAGCACAGAAGTAGACGCCATCACTGGCTGGTCGCTGATCAACCCCAATTTAGGTAGCTTCCAGGTTTCTGCTGAATGTAGGAGCAGATTAAAAACTGTCTGTTTTGTTACAGCTGAAACTCTGAAGAATGCATTCCACGGGCAGCAGGTCGTATTTTGCCTGTTCAATGAGCCCGGGAGCCTCTGGCCACATCTATTCCTGGCCATGTCCAGTGACAGCAAAGATCCCTGGAGGGTGGAGTTGGGAGGCTCTATGCAGTGTCCACCAGCCCCTCTGGGCTTTGGATCTGAAGCTCTGAAGTGCTTGCCAGGGGGCACCAGGGCAGCAGTGTCCCCAGTTATGGCACCAGCAGAACACTGACCTCGTGGCCCATTTTAGCCACATACCATCTGAGTATCAGAACGGCACTGATTGCAGTTCCAGAGGCCAGGTCCTGCCGGTGAGGTCTCCATGTCCTGGTGACGAGCACAGTCCTTGTGTGGGGTGGCGTCAGCCTGACAGATGACAGAGTGGCTGCACTCCCTTCCCCCTGAGTCACAGCCCCCTGCATGGGACACTGGGCTCTGGGATGCCGCCTGCTCGTTAGTGACACCTCCTTGCCCCGGCTTTCTCCAAGGTCGCTTTATGCCTCCCCGGCTGCAAACCGAAGGCAGGTTCTGGTGGGGGCATAGTGCTATTTACTGCCCGTGCCAGTTTATGAGCTATAGCTTCTGGGGCGCTGAAACCAACAGGGGCCAGCCCTGTCTTGAGGAAGATCTATTTTGCATTTTACTTTTCGCCTCCTATAAAAGACCAGTTAGGCTCCCAACCCTGCCTTCAACCCTTACCTCTCTACGCTGCATCCCTTCCCCAACACACAGCTACCATTATAGAGATTTTTCTAAACCACACACCTCACTGTGCCACCCTGGGCTAAAACTCCTGCAGTGTCTTCTCATGTCTGTGACAGTCCCTGATGCCTACTCTGTCCCAGGTGTGCAAGATACCCAGAACATTATGCCTGGGGGAGACAGTCTAGAAAACAAAGTCAGCAAATCAATGAATAAGGGAGTCCACATGAATAACGACTGCCATGAAGGAAAAAGCACAATGTGCTGTGACAGAGAACTGGGTGGCAAGGAGCCCCGAGGTGGCCTCTGAGGGCTGACACCTGGGCTGAGACCAGAGCGGTGGGAAGGAGCTGGTACGTGAAGAGCAGTGGTGATGGGTGGGTGGGCAGAGGCAGAGCCAGAGCAAAGATCTGCAGGCGGAAGAGAGCTTGGGGCAGGGCCCCAGGGAAGGCTGGTTCACAGGGAGCCCTTCAGGGAGCTGGACTTTGTTCTAAGCATGAAGGGAAACATGGTAGGTGATAAAGACTGACTTGCATATTTCAAAGTTCATGCTTCATGAAGACAAGATTAGAGGGGACAAGAGTGGAAGCAGAGACCCCCCGGGGCATGCTACAGTTGACCAAGCACTAGATGATGGGGGCTTCGGAGGGGCCGATGGCAGTGGAGGTGAAGGGAAGAGGATGGAGGGTAGACATTTGGAGGAGAATTGACATGGGAAGGAGGGGAATGAGAGACAGAGAAAAATCAAGCCCCAAATCTTTGACTTGACCCCCTTTCCGGGGTGGGCAGGGTGGGGATGCTAGTTCTGTTTCCTTATCAAGGCCAGGAAAGGTGGAGAGGAACAGGTCACAAATATACAGGGACCCAGGTGGGCTGGGTGAGATCAGCAGGAGAAGCAGCCTCCCTACCTGACGTCCTCATCACCTGCCTGGCCCTTGTGAGTTCTGCGTTCCTTCCCCGTGAGCTCTGTGCCCCTGGGCCATCGCTCGCCAGCTCCTTGACTGCAATATCCTTCTTTTCATTTCTGAGGTTGGACTCACACTTTGAAACCCAGTTAGGTGACACCTCCTTCCATGCAGCCTGCCCTGATCATACCCCCATCCTCTAGGCCCACAGAAAGTCATCTCTCCCTCCAAGATGATTCTAGACTCTAGAGTAGCTTGTCAGTCAGCCCACCTTAGCAGGCTGCACTTACCTATAGAAGGCCAGCTGGAGGGCCACCTGAATAAAGGCATCGGGGCTGCATTTCTGCTGCTTAATGAATGTTTTCCCATAGTCATCAAATTTGTAAACGGTGAAGTCGAGATTCTTTACTATTCTGTGGAAGAAAAAGAAAAGATGCATTCATCGCATGCAAGATAGAATGCACTCACCACAGGGTCTAAAGAAGTTTCTCGATCCTGGTCTACATCCCAGCATGCTAGATATCCAGTGCACTGTCAGAGACAGGCCTTGAGGTTTGGAAGTGCAGAAGGCATGCCAAGCAGGGTGACTCTGAGCTAAAGGTGAGGCTTGGCTGGGTAGTGGCCCTGCTCTGGGGGTAGGGGAGGTGGGCCTGGCTGCAGGCAAGGACGTGGAAGCACGAGGGACATTTGCATGGGCAGGGAGAACACTGCCCACAAACAAAGGCCTAAATTGCCCACAGAAGAAAGCCTGAAAGAGGCCATGCGTTCGATCTGTTTGGGAAGGTGTGCCTGGCATCCCCATGGACTCTGGGCATCCCGGCCATCCTGCCAGACCTGCAAATCCCCTATATCCAGGGAAAAGCCCATTTCTCTGATGGCTGCAAGCAGCATCTCCTCACTGAGACTCGTCCCTGTCGTGCTATGGAAGAAAGGCCTGGAGCCTGGCCGCTGGTCACGGTCACCACAGCAAAAGCTGCTCATCTGGGCTTTGCTGGTGACTGAAAACCCATTTTACCCAGAAAGGGCTGCTGAGCCTCCCCTGACATGCGTAGGTCTTTGCTGCTCACGAATCATTGTCAGAGCAGCAGGAAGAGTCCCTGAGTCCACACTGAGACCTTCCAGCGCCGGTCTCCCCCAACGCCCACCCTCACATATTGACCAGTCTCCTCCTTCATAATGAGTCTGGGGTCCGGGCTGACTGCTGCCTGAAGCAACATCCAGCAAGGTCCTCGCCACCCATCCACCAGCCGCACGTGTGTGCGCGCGCGCAGAGCCCTAGGTGGGCAGCCCTGACCCTCCTCCCACACTCCCTCAGGATTTTCTGTTCCCTGCTTGCTTTGCCTTGAATTATCCCTCCAGCCATGTGAGCTCAGCTCTCGGTGGGCCATGCCAGGCTCCGGGGACCCATCAGGACTCGGAGAGGGCCCAGTGCTCATGGGAACTCACTGCTCAGTCGGGACTGTTGACCCACCGTCCCCCAACAGGCTGAGCTTACAGTCACCACAGACACCTGGGAACCTCTTGTCCAAGCCCTGGCCATCAGACCCTACCTGCCTTCCATGGCAGCTCAAGACCCCCCTCAGCTCCTGCTGCTTCCCCACCCACAGGCCTCTCTTGGCTTTTCTGGTCCTCCAGAAAGGGAAGCTGGGGGTCTCGGGACCGCGTGACTCCTGCTTGAATCCCTGAAAGTAAAGGGGCTCCTTCCCCGGCCCAGGGTTCACCAGCCCACCAGTTCACTCTCCTAACAGCCTGTGTGTCCCAAGAACAGCCCCGTAGGGTTGAGATACGAGCACAGCTTTACAGATGAACACCTGAGGCCTCTCCTCCTCCCCGTGGAAAGCCATTCAACCTCCCCAGCAGCTCACTGTGGGCTCATCCTCGCCATCCCTCGGCCTCTGAGCCCGGCCACGTTCTGTCCTGCTCACCTGTGCTATTCCCACAGTCTCCTCACTGGCTCCCCAAAACCCATGCACAAAATCCTCCAGGGGCTCCTCACTGCTACAGGACAGCTTCCAGTGCCCATAACCTAAGGACATGAAGTTCTTCACAATGTGACCCTGACTTCCCTTTATTATTGCCCCAACTCTGGCCATTCTCTCACTTGCTGGCCTCCAAACCAGCCTGATCTCTTATGAACCTAACTCTCCCCCAGCTGCTTGTACCACGAACTCCTAGTCATCCTTCAAGGCCCAACTCTGTAAAGCCCTCCCTCAGCATCCTGGCAGAACCCAGCTCCCGTGTCCTCTGTGTGTTCAGGTTCGAATGCCTCTCTCTGGTTTTGGTGCTCATTGCATCTGATATTTTTGTGTTGGGGGTCCACTTCCTCCACTAAAATATGGAGGGCAGGCCCCGTGGCACATTGACCTCTGTGTCCCCAGAGCCCTACCAGAGGCCTGGCACACACCAGAGCTCTACACGTGTTTGATGCATGAATGAATGTAAGAATGAATCAATGTACTCATGCTCACTTATTGAATGAGGGAATGAACAACCAAAGTCCAGCCCGTGGCTCCCAGCACACCTTGCCACTGTCAGCGAGGGCTCACATCCATCCCTGGCCCTCCTGCCTAGGTCCCATTAGGGCCAGCATGGCCCTTGGGAAAAAAGGCCCCTTGTCAAGTTGCAGTGTAAATTCAAGCAAATTGAAATAGCTTGGATTCAAATGACTTATTCAAACCAGTTGTTTATGACTCCCCCGAAAGCAGAGGATGATTTCCCCGCCTTGACTCTGCTCAGTCAGGTGAAACCTGCGGGGAAAAAAATAGCTCCACGTTTGCATTTTATGGAAATGATGGATACTTCAGCAAGGTTATTTCCCCAAGAGTTATAACTCCCCTTCTGTTTGACTACATTTCCATGAGGGGGTGGGCGGAGGCAGGTGAGAGGAGGCAGAGTGGCTGGGGTCTTTGGAAGCTTCCAGGGTGCCTTGGTAGCTGGAGGGGCGGGGGCGTTGTAGGGTGACCCCCAGAGCATCACCCCCAAAGACCTGGGATTCTCCTTACTGTTGAAGTTTTTCTGCCGAGGAGGCTAAGAGGCCTTGAATTTCCGGAGAACATTTCCACCTCAGTCTCCTGGGTGCTGGGAGCTCTCTGACCGAGTCGGCTCGGACCATTCTCTTGCTGGTCTTCACCCTGCAGGACAAAGTGGTGACCTCCTGTGGCCTGCAAGCTGGGGGGCTGCGGGCAGCTTGTTTCTTTGTGCTGTAGTCATCTTAGCTGTTGGAGTTTGATTTGCCCCCCAAACCATGAAACAGATGAGCAGACTGAAGCTGAGAGAGGCCACCTAAATTAGTGAGTGGCAGAGCTAGGATTCCATCCGGTTCCACCTGACTCCAAAGCCCAGTATTCCTTTTCACGTTTTCCATTTGACCACGCTACACCACTAACCCTTAAAAAACACTCTGGGGCGGGGGGGGGGTGCAAATGGAACAAGCAAATTGTGTTGTTCTGTTTACGAGGGCGGGTTTGGGTTTTCAGTGATCCTGAAGAGTTCCTGAATCATGGAAGAACTTATAGATTCAGGGAGAAGATCCTAGAAGGAGAGATGAGCAAAATTGTGAATGGAGGAACGAACATGGTGTGTTTAAGGGACACAGAAGTACTCAGTCTGTGCAGGATGGGAGTTGGAGAGAGAGACCCAGCCCAAGGGAGAGGAAAGAGGTGCAGCTCAGAGACCTCCCCTCTGTGCTGGGTCAACAGCAGGCCCAGCCCTGACTCTGGACAAGCAAGACATCGACCTGGACTTCCCTGGACCAAAGCAGATGTTCCTTTAAAGCTGAGAATTCTTGGCCAAGCCTTGCCCTAACTGCCCCTAACCTGTTGCTCAGTCTGCCCCTAACCTGTCGCTCAGTCTGCCCCTAACCTGTCGCTCAGTCTGCCCCTAACCTGTCGCTCAGTCTGCCCCTTCTGTCCATGACCGATAGAGCCTATGATGCCTTGCTCAGGTTGGTTTTCAGATTCACCTTTTGCTAAGACACTTTCCGGACTAGTGCGGCCCCCCAGCGGCCGCCCACATTTTCCTTGGCCTAGCTTGGGGGCTGCTTGGCAGTCTGGCTTTGCCTCCTCTGGCTGCTCGGGAGGGGCCCTGCTCCCAGACTCACATGTGCTTGAGCAGATGCTCTGTGCATTGCACCAGGACGATGCCGTCGAAAGGGGAGTGTTCGCACACCACGCCACAGGTGCCGTCTCGTCCCACCACAAACTGCAATAGGAAAGAGAAGTGAGTGGACCTCTGGGACAGTCAATATTTCAAACCAGCACCTTGGCCCCAGGTCAGGAACCCCGCATTCTCCTTCTGCCCCCACCTCTCAGGGGGAAACTCTCCTCTAGGGACACCAAAGCACATCATTTCCTGAAAAGAACGCTGCATGCCATTGCCACGGCCTGAGAGTATGGGAGCTTCAAGACAGCTCTAAACTGTGTGACCTCCTTCCCAGAAATGCCCCAGGCAGTGAAGGTGGAGCCCAGAGCTCCCTGGCTCAAGCAGCCCAGCGATTCCTAAGAGCTCACGCCGAGGCTGTACACACTCTCCTCGGGTGCTGGGCAAGCTCCTTAGGCTCCTGTTAGCCCTGTTTCCCCTTCACGGTGCACATAAGGGCCACCATCCTGGTCTGCTTTGTGTGATTATGTGTCTGATGGACGCTGTGTGTTTGGCCACCCCTGATACTACTCCCAGGATCGCCCCATAGTAGGTGCTTCATAATTTTGTTAAATGAGTAACGAAAGATAATGATCCATTTTGGATGGTGTGCGGATTCCTAGGGAGAAATAAAATGTCCCTTGATGGGAGCGAAAGAAAGGTGAATGGAGGATGCCCCATTAACTGCCGCCTGGGCTTCAAGTCAGGGACCCTGATTCCAGCTCTGTGGCTGCCGCCTGCCAGCTGGGAGAGCTTTGACAAGACACTTCAACTCTCTGGCTTCAGTTTGCTCTCATTTAAAATGGATCCAATAAGGCCCAGTTCACCAGATCGATGTGAGGATTAGAGAAAGCATATGAAAGGCCCACGGGAACTGTGAAGATTCCTTATGATTTTTATGACTGTACAAAGGCTGGATTTAGTTGACTTGGAAAAGGGACATACTCAGTATGTACAAAAGGACTAGGAGAAAATAACGAGAAGAATGAGATCTGATTCTTAAAGCATAACGCGAATAAAGTGGGGCTGCCTTGAGGTCCACCTCAGCACAGCATCACACTCAAGAGGTACTAGCCTGTCATCCATAAGCAAAACAAACCAACAAGCTACTGACATCTTTATGAGACCTTCCAGGGAACCGTGGCACAGCACACCTCTGAGCTGTCTCCCTGTCTCCTCCAATCTCATAGCTGCCCGAACCTTTTCTCCCATTCTTCAAGCAAACACACTTCCCACAGAGTTTCTCTCAAGATTCATCCCTTGTAGGCTCTTTGCTCTCTCCCTTTGTGTCCCCTGCCTTTCTGTCCTGAGACTCACTCTTGAACCTTACAGTTCACATTCATGGAGCCTGTTTGGCTTTTCCGGCTCCCCTGATAATCTGTCCTGTCTGCAAAAAGAGCCCAGAGGTGGGCATGGTCATCCACGTGAGGCAGGAGGGGAGGGCTGTGCCCACTCACACATTAGTGCTTTTCTGTCCCTGTCGCTAAAAGAAAGGGAGGAAAATGGTATCTTTTAAAAACCACTACCAAGGCTTACTATATTTCAGGTCCTGTACATCCATTATATCATTTCAATCCCACAGCTGCTCCATGAAAGATTACAAGCCATTAGCACCACTGGTGGAGGCTAAGTAGCCAGCGCAGCAGGGAGAGAACTCAGCAGAAATAGCAGAATCAATATGCAAACCAATAAAAAGGCTAACCTGCAGAATGTAGGGTACAGAGAGGGAGAACAACGAGAGGCGGCCTAGAAATGCTTACCAGTGCGAGTGATGCTAAATCAAAACATAAAGATGGCCGCGTGCTACTTAATATGGTCATTGTGAAAGTGCGGGGGCTTTACAAATAAGGTTAGATACAGGATTGGCGTGCTGGGGTAAAAGAATGGGGGACGGGAATGAATGGCCCAATCTTCATCGTCATCTGTGTGAGTATTTTTCTCCAGGCCAAAGTGAATGTCTTGTTTCTGGGCTGATGTCACGTGAATGAAAAATATATAAACAGGGACTTCCCTGGTGGCGCAGTAGTTAAGAATCTGCCTGCCGATGTAGGGGAAACGGGTTCGAGCCCTGGTCCGGGAAGATCCCACATGCCGCGGAACAACTAAGCCCATGCGCCACAACTACAGAGCCTGTGCTCTAGAGCCCACGAGCCACAACTACTGAAGCCCGTGCGCCTACAGCCCATGCTGTGCAACAAGTGAAGCCACCGCAATGAGAAGCCCACGCACCGCAACGAAGAGTACCCCCTGCTCGCCACAACTAGAGAAAGCCCGCGTGCAGCAACGAAGACCCAACACAGCCAAAAATAAAAATAAATTTAAAAAGTATATATATATGAATGGTTTTGTTTCATTTTATGACTTCTCTTCTGTGGAGATGCTGGGCTACCCTACTCCTCAGGGATGAAGGGAGGTATATCGACATGGCCAGGTCAGGGTGACGGACAAGATGTCAGGGTGCCTGACATCTTCAGGCATCAGACATGATTCTTTTTTTTTTTAAATTGGAGTATAGTTGCTTTACAATATTTTGTTAGTTCCTGCTGTACAGAGAAGTGAATCAGCTACATGTATACCGATAGCCCCTCTTTTTTGGATTTCCTTCCCATTTAGGTCACCACAGAGCACTGAGTAGAGTTTCCTGTGCTGTATGGTGGGTTTTCATTAGTTATCTGTTGTTGTTGTTGTTTTTTTGTGGTACGCGGGCCTCTCACTGTTGTGGCCTCTCCCATTGCGGAGCACAGGCTCCGGACGCGCAGGCTCAGTGGCCATGGCTCACGGGCCCAGCCGCTCCGCGGCATGTGGGATCTTCCCGGTCCGGGGCACGAACCCGTGTCCCCTGCATCAGCAGGCGGACTCCCAACCACTGTGCCACCAGGGAAGCCCTAGTTATCTGTTTTATACATAGTAGTGTATATATGTCAATCCCAATCTCCCAATTCATCCCACCCTCCCTTTCCCTCCCTTGGTGTCCATATGTTTGTTCTCTACGTCTGGGTCTCTATTTCTGCTTTGCAGATAGGTTCATCTGTACCATTTTTCTAGATTCCACATATATGCATTAATATACGATATTTGTTTTTTTCTTTCTGACCTACTTCACTTTGTACGACAGTCTCTAGGTCTATCCACGTCTCTACAAATGACCCAACTTTGTTTCTTTTTATGGCTGAGTAATATTTCATTGTATATATCAGCGGTCCCCAACCTTCTTGGGACTGGTTTCGTGGAAGACATTTTTTCCATGGACTGGGGGGAGAGGGGGATGGTTCAGGCGGTAAGGGGAGCGAGGGGGAGCCACAGATGAAGCTTTGCTAGCTCCCCCGCCGCTCGCCTCCTGCTGTGCAGCCCGATTCTTAACAGGCCGCAGCCTGACACGGGTCCATGGCCCAACACCCTAGATGATATATGTGCCACATCTTCTTTATCCATTCATCTGTTGATAGACATTTAGGTTGCTTCCATGTTCTGGCTATTGTAAATAGTGCTGCAGTGAACATTGGGGTACATGTGTCTTTTTGAATTATGGTTTTCTCAGGGTATATGCCCAGTAGTGGGATTGCTGGATCATAAGGTAGTTCTATTTTTAGTTTTATTTATTTATTTATTGTTTTGCGGTACACGGACCTCTCACTGTTGTGGCCTCTCCTGTTGCGGAGCACAGGCTCCGGATGCGCAGGCTCAGCGGCCATGGCTCACGGGTCCAGCCGCTCCGCGGCATGTGGGATCTTCCCAGACCGGGGCACGAACCCGTGTCCCCTGCATTGGCAGGCAGACTCTCAACCACTGCGCCACCAGGGAAGCCCTATTTTTAGTCTTTTAAGGAACCTCCATACTGTTCTCCATAGTGTCTGTATCAATTTACATTCCCAGCAACAGTGCAAGAGGGTCCCCTTTTCTCCACACCCTCTCCAGCATTTATTGTTTGTAGATTTTTTGATGACGGCCATTCTGACTGGTGTGAGGTGATACCTTGTTGTAGTATTGATTTGCATTTCTCTAATAATTGGTGATATTGAGCATCTTTTCATGTGCCTTCTTGCTGAATGTGTTGAGGATTTGTTTGATGGGAGCCCCTGGTATGCCCCCACCTTACAGTGTGTGATGGAAGATGGGGAATGAGCCCCAGGCCTGACCCAGAGGCCCCTTAGGCTGGGCTGCAGGAAGGTTAGGGGGGTTGGAGCTGGGTTTGGCCGCTTGCTCCTGAGAAGAGTTCTGGCCAGTCCAGGACCTGACACCAATGGCACATGTCCTCCGCTCCCTCAGCCCCAGATGCAACCTCCCAGGCAGCAGAAGCCAGCAAGAGAGCCTGCTGGATGTAAGCACGAGGCAGCTCCGGCCACTGGCCCTGCCAGGGGGAGGCTTACCTGCAGGGACTTGTCGTACCAGCGGTTGGCCCCATTCTTGCTGCAGCCTCCGCCGTGGAGGAGCTGGAGCGCCCTGTTGGTGTCGCTGAGCTCCACGCCTCCCGGGGCATCCAGGCACACCAGGCAGATGCAGCGCTCGATCATATCCAGAGAGTCCCTGTTGGTGGAGTCTGCAGGGAAGGCAAGCACGGCCTTACTTAGCACCTGCACTGCCCCGGGCCCGGGGTCCCCTCTGCAGAGCCCCACATGCCACAGGCGGACACACGTATGGACACCCAGATCTTGAGCCAGTCCTGAGTCCCCCACCACCCCAGGGGTTGGGCTGGGAAGTCAGCCTGACTGTCCTGAGCTTCTATGCTAACCCCAGGGGCCAGCTCACCGTCAGGGTCCCTGCAAGAGTCCTGCCCTTCAGCTGTAGCCAGTTCTGACCCCAGATGTGAGGTCACTGGTCCTGCCTGCCAGGATGAAAAGGGGTGGTGTGGGACCTTCCCTGTAAATGTTAGACCCTCGGGCCAGCCTGTGCCAGAGAAGGAGCTCCAATTCCCCCACCCAGCGGTACCCTCCACTCACACCCGAGGGCCATATCTGGCACATAGGCAAGTTCATTTGTCCTGAACTATAATTTTCAAACATTAGTTGCCAAAATATTTCAATTAGTCAATTTCACATGAAAATCGGAAGTAAGGGAGTGAGGGTGTTGTTCTCCCAGACCCCTCCCACCACCATCACCCCAGCTGTTGTTTCCACGCAGAGGGTAAGTGGAAGGGCCAGGTTGCCCCTTAACCTATATCCAGATGAGATCATTGGGGCAGTTTCAGACACGTAGAACTCATCTAAAAGCCACTGAGTTGTGCAGGAGACACGTCACCAAGGGAGCCTGACTCCTCCATGGGGGACACTGGGTATGGAGTTCCTCCAGGAATAGAGCTGGGCCAGCCAGATGGGCTGCCCCAGGCAGCTTCCTCCAATAAGCACAGGAAGATTCGCAAAGGCTGCCCAGTGGGACCTGACTGTGTGCTGCTGTGTATCCCTTCTCCCAGTCAGGAGTCTTTACTGTGGTGACAGTATTCTTTTTCCACCATCCCACACAGGGTGTGCGGGCATCAGGACCCGATGGCAAGGGATGAACATCACCCAGACCTCCTGACCTCTGGGCTGGATGAGGCGCGGGGTTACAGCCCTCCCCCAGCCCCAGTGTGTTCTATGCATGAGAAGATGGAGTGCCTGTTATTTGGAAGCAAAGGGGCATTACGTGGCGTATTCCAATATCCATACCCCCTTTAGTCATTGAACTCCTGGTTTTTAGCTTGGCACAGGGACGAGCAGCACTACAGCTACATTTCCTGGCTCCTCTTACAGCTGGGGGAAATCATGTGTTCAATTCTGCCAACAAAATCTAGAAACACTATATGACAGCTTCCAAGAAACCTCCTTAAATACAACTAGCGCATGCTCTTTGCCCTTCTTTCCACCTTCCTCCATCCTGCTGCCTGGAACACAGGTGTGATGGCCAGAGCTCTAGCCTCCGTTTTGGGCCAGGAGGCTGTGGGCCACACCCTTGGGGTGAGATGGAAGAATCCTAGTCACCTATCAGCTCTGGAGGGCTCAGTTCTCATATATGTGAGAGAGAGAGGAAGAGAGAGAGAAATCTCTATTTTTTTTAAGCCACTATTATTTTGGGTTTTCAGTCACATGTGGCCAAATCTAATACTAACTTATACAGTCTGGTTACACTGGATTCACATCTTCACACTGCAGGAATTAGCTGGAGCTGAGAAGCTGCGCCCTTGGTTTGCCCCAGTCCTCTCTCATTTATTTAACCCTCTTGTCCCTGCAGTCATTTAAGTACAAGATCCCTGTCCAGAATGCTATTCTCTGTGTCAGAGAGAAACACTCTGGGGGCTGAAGATCCCTCCAAGAAGGCAGTCGAGCCCCCTCCCAGCTCCCTCCTGTCTCGGCATTAATGCAGACCCTTGGGCAGCCCTGGTCCTGGGTGCTGGCTCTGCTCTTTCCTGCAGTCAGCTCTGTGCCCCTCGATTCTGAGCCTGGACACGCAGCCCTCTGCTTCTGCAGCCACAACTCCTCTCCCCTCCTGCCCCTCCCGCTGGAACCCCAGGGACTGCTGAATCAGAACTTCTCTTTTCAGAGCTCTCACCCCCACCCCAGCCCCCAGCTCTGGCGCCTTCTTTCCTTCCAGAGCCTGAAGCCAAGAAATATCCCCATCGTGTGTCATAGTCGCCTGGAATCTGCCTTCCTGAAGTCCAAGGAATGTGTGGGAGCAGGTACGGCTTCCACACCCTCAGGCTCAGGTCTCCCTGTGCTGTTCACCAGCCAGGTCCTGCCCATGGGCTGAGCTAGGCACAGCAGCACTTTCCCCGGTCAGTGGGAGGCTGAGTACACAGCTGACGCTGCCAGTGAGGACCACAGCCGGACTCTGCCCATCCTTTCCTCTGTCCAGTTAGGGGCCTGGAACGGCCATCGAGAAAGTCCTGTCTGCTCTTCCTTCCTCTTGGCCTCACCCCAGGCTCTCAGGGCTGCTTTCCTTCCTGGCATAGGCAGCCTCGAGTGAGGCAATCCCTGAGACCCTCCCCTGGGTCTCCTCAACACCTACTGGGCACACAGATGCTAAGGCCACCTGTGCAGTCCCCGCTACGCCAGGGCGATTTCTCCAGGTTCGTGAGAGGGGTCCACAGACGTCCTCGAGTGAAAGGAGTCTGCAGTCCCCACTATCCCCTTCCTCCCTCCTCTTGCAAATCCTGGGGGAAGGAGATGTCTCTCAGAGGAGACCTTCTAGTCTGCGAACGAGGCTAACCAGCAAGCCAGCCCACCCTCGGCTCTCCCTTCCCCACTTCCTGTCTAGAATATGGATTTGGGGAGCCCTGGGAGTTCAGGATCCCTCTTGACTCCTGTGGGTCCAGGATGACTCATCACCTTCCACATGGCCTCTTGGACTTTCCTGCCTCATCTGATCCACATCAAGGTTTTGGGCCATGACCTGGGGACTGAACGGCAAACGAGACACCATTGTGCTGGGGGTGGGCTGGGGGGTGGAGAACTCCCCTCCGCCCTTCCTTAAGTGTGATACAGTCACCACATCACCCTCTTCGACCTGAAACAACTTCTACGGCCCACAAGGAAGGATCCAAACTTCTCAGCATGGCTCCTGGGCTCCACTGCTCGCGTCTGCTGCCCCTCCAGGTCGCCTGCCCTGAATCCCTGCATGGACCTCACAGGAGCCTCCTGTCACTCCCAGTCGCCTGCGCACATTCATCCCCTCACCATCGCGCAGGCTGCCCCCTGTATGGGGGCCCTTCTCCTTCTCTGCCTAGCAAAGCCCTACTGGTCAAATCCTCCCAAGTTCCCTAATCCTCTCATGGTACCGACCCTGCGCCCGGCGTGGGTGGGAGCAGCCCAGAGAGCTCCTGCCCTCCAGGACACCTCACACCGGGAACAAGCCGGCTCAGCTGCGTGCTCAGGGCAGATGAGGACCCTCTGCTCGCTCCATGTAACCATCACCTCCTAGCGCTCTGTGCATGACCCTACAGTGCGTGACCCTGTCACGCCCCAAAACCCTGTCACCGACAGTCCAGCTCCAGGAGCCCTGATCTGGCCCCCTCTTCCCACGCCTTTGAGCTCACAGAGAGCAGGGCCTGAGTCCCCAGCCCAGGTGGGCACAGGAAAGTGTCCGTGGCTGGCAATGGACTTGAGTGTGCATGGATAGGTGAGGCTGAGATCTGTGGGCACAGCTCAGAGAGGGAGCTCAGAGGAGCCCAGCCAGCCCCTTGAAAGTCAGGAAACTACTACCTTTGGGGCATGGAGCTTCATGGGATGGAAGGGATGGGGGAGAGATGGAGACAGGAAAGGGATTCCTCCCTCTCTGCAAAGCTTCCCACCCTGCCCCTCTCTGCTCCTATAGGAGTCCCTGCCAATGGCCATGGTGCCTGGCCCTGCACTGTGTGCTATTCTGGGGGTCCTTTGGGATCAGGGTGGCTGGGGGCTTCAAAGCACGGGAGGCCTTGGCTAGGCCTGGGTCTGATTCAAATAGGCGGAGAGGAAGGGAGATAACAGTGCTGGAAAAGGCTCTGAGGCTAGGCAGTAGACACCCAGGCTTGTGGGTGGAGCTTGTCAGTGATGCCTAGCCACTTGGGGAGAGCTTGGGCCTGGGGACCATGGGCAACCCCGATGTTACACACGTTGGTCCATGTCTCAGTGAGCTCTGAGAGCCCAGGCTTGGTATTTGCCTATGAAACAGCCCCAAGGCCAATGTGGAGTGGGCAGGCTGCAGCTCCCCAGGAAGTCCACGGCAGACCTGTCCATCTCAGAGGCTGGGGAGCAGGTCTGATGCCGCCTCTATGCAGAAGAATGGGAGTTTGGCACTCTCCTTCCCAGCCGGGTGACTTGAGGCTGGCAGCAAAAAAGGCATCAGTGCCCCAGCCACCTCCAGGCAGGAGAGAGGGACCCCTGAGGAGGGGCTGAACTATCACCACTGGTGCAGGTTGAGCAGCGCCCCGGAGCGCAGCACCAACGAACGGGAACTGGGTCCTAGCTCATTAGACAGAGTGAAATGGGAGCAGGACAGCAGAGCTGGGATGCCAGGTCGCCTTGCAAATGAACTCCTTGCATACAAGCAGCTGATCGGTCAAATGCTGACAAGTTTATCGTGTAAGGCAGAAAATGAACTACACCCAAACTCATTCACCATGACTCTGGCCCAAACGTAATGGAAACACGGGGCAGTGGGCTGGAGGCACACGGCAGGAGCCATTTGTCTTGTGACATCCTCATCGAGCACATGGAGGCTCGTTTAATGTGGTAAATCAATCTTCCTCAAGGAGCCCCTGCTTAATAGGTAGAAGTCGGAGTTGAGTAATAGGAGGAGCTGCCACCCACGCCTGGGGGGTTGACAGCTTCCGCGATGCAGAAATTCCAGAGGCCAAGCGGCCTTGGAGGGCCCTGGAGATTCTGTTAGAGGTTGAAAGCATCCAGACTGTGACTAAGGTGAGCAAAGATAAAATGAACACAGCACCTCTGCCTTTAGAGGGCTGCAGACCCCTCAGGTGTTGCTCCTCAACACATCCACCTGTGCACACGCACACACACAGATAGACACACAGCCCTCTGGGATCTATTCCCTGGGAATAGATAGTCTGGGAGATGGAGGCACTGGGTTCCTTCTCAGACACTTAGAGCTTCTAAATATTTGTCAATCACATCTGAGCATCTTTCCTCCGCAGATAAAGGAATCATAGCTCCTTTTGGGAGGGAAGTCTGCCATCACACCTCTCAAATTCTTCTCTACTCTATGGCTTATGGGGTGATCTTTATACTCCCAGGCCCTAGAGGCTATGAGGAGGCCAACAAAAAGTATGTCCAAGCTATATTCTATCTACAAGAAACTCACATCAAATATGATGATATAGGTTGGGTGAAAGGAAATGGAAGAGGACATATCCAGCAAATATTAATGAAAAGAAAGCAGGAGTGGCTATATTAATATCAGATTAAGTAAACTTCGGAGCAAAGAAAATTACAAGAGATGTCAAGGGATATTACATAAAAAAAAAAGGTCAATCTACCAAGAAGACATAGCAATCCTAAATGTGTATCTACCAAACATACCTCAAAATATGTGAAGCAAAAGCTAACAGAACTGAAGGAAAAATGACAAATCCACAAGTGTATTGGAGACTTCAACACCCCTTTCTTGATACTTGACAGAACAGCTACAGAAAGTCAGCAAGGATATAAAAGAACTTAACAACACCATCGATCAACAGGATCTATTGATAGAACACTTCACCCAACAACAGCAGAATGCACATTCTCTTCAAGTGCCCTTGGAATATATATGCCACAGTAGACCATATCCTAGGCCATAAAACATCCTCAACTAATTGAAAAGAATTGAAATCATACAAAATGTGTTCTCTGACCACCGGAATCAAGATTTTTAAAAACAGCAGAAAAATAAATGTTCCAAACATTTGGAAACTAAACAACACTCTTCGAAATAATCCATGGGTCAAAGAGGAAATCTTAAAGGAAATTAAAAAAAAAAACATAGAAATAAATGAAAATAAAAATACACCATATCAAAATTTGTGAGACACAGCTAAAGCTTTGTTGAGAGGGAAATGTATAGCACAAATGCTGACATCAGAAAAGAGGAAAAGTCTCAAATGAATAATATAAGCTCTCAACTCAAAAACTTAGGGAAAAAAGGCAAAATAAACCCAAAACAAGGAGGAGGAAAGAAATAACAAAGAGCAGAAATCAATGATATTGAAAACAGGGGAAAAAAGAAAGAAAATCAATGAAAAGAAAGCTGTTTCTTTTCAAAAATCAATCAAATCTCTAGCAAGACTAACGAAGAAAAACAAAAGAGATAAAAGACATAATATCAGGGATTAAACAGGCACATCACTATGGATCTTGCAGATATCAGAAAGACAACTTTTCAGAAATACTATGAACAACTCAACAGACATAAATTTGACAACTTAGATGAAATGGACCAATCCCTTAAAAAGTATAAACTACCACAATGCACCACATCTGAAACAGATAATTTGGAGACCCTGTAATTATTAAGGAAATTGAATTTGTATGTTTAAACTTTCCCCTCCCCACCAAAATCTCCAAGCCCAGATGGTTCTAGAGAAGTCTACCAAACAGTTAGGGAAGAATTAACTTCAATCTACACAATTTCTTCCAGATAATGTAAAAGGCGGGAACACTTCCCAATGTTACCCTGACACCAAAACCAGATAAAACAGTACACCACTGCCACCACCCCCAAACACATGAAAAAAACAACCAACTACAAGACAAATAACCCTCATGAGTATAGATACAAAGATAGTTAACGATATATCAGCAAATAGAATTAAGCAACATATAAAAAGAATTATACACTGTGACTAAGTGGGGCTTATTCCAGGGATGCAAACCTGGTTCAATATTTGAAAATCAATTGATGTAATCCACTGTATTAACAGACTACAGAAAAATCCCATGATCATATCAATTGATGAAGTGTAAGTGACAAAATTCAACATCTTGTCATGATAAAATCTCAGAAAACTAGGAATAGAAGGTAATTTCCTTAACTTCATAAACAGCATCTACAAAAAAAGTCTATAGCTAACATCATACTTAAGGGTGAAAAGACTGCATGCTTTGCCCCTACAATGAGGAACAAGAAAGAATACCCATTCTTACCACTGCTATTCAACATAGTACTGGAAGTTCTGGCCAGCACAAAAAGGCAAGAAAAGGGAATAAAAAAGAAACATACAAGAAAGAAAAAACAACTGCCTATTTTCATACTACATGATTTGTCTATGTAGAAAAAATTATAAGGAATCTACAAAAAAAACCCACATAGAACTAATAAGTGAGTTAGAAGTTCACAAGGTACAAGATAAACATACAAAAATCAGAAATCATATTTCTGCATACCAGTGACAAGGCAGGAACACCAAAATTAAAAATACAATGTGATTTAAATCATGCAAAACAAATGAAGTACTCCAGTGTAAATCTAACAAAACCATACAGGACTTGTATACTGAAACTACAAAACACTAATGCAAAACTTCAAAGATCTAAGTAAATGGAGAGACATACCATATTCACACATTGGAACACTCAACAGGGTGAAGATGCCAATTCTCCCAAATTGATATACAAGCTTAACACAGCTCCCATCAAAATCTCAGAAGACTTTTTGTAGACATAGACAAGATTATTCTAAAATCTATGTGAAAAGGCAAAGGAACTAGAATAGCTAAAACAATTTTAAAAAACAATAAAGTTGGAGGAGTCAGTGTATCCAATTTAAAGACTTACCACATAGTTACATAGCCAAGAATGTGTGGTATTGGCAGAGAGATGAACACATAGATCAATGGAAGCAAACAGAAAACCCCAAAATAGACTAACACAAATATGTCCATTTGATTTTGACCAAGGTGCAAAAGTAATTCAGTGTAGGAAGAATGGCCTTTTCAACAAATATTATTGGAGTAATTGGACACTCATAGGCACCCCTCCTCAAAAAAGCTTAGATAAAAATCTCGTATATTAATGCATATGTGTGGAATCTAGAAAAATGGTACAGATGAACTGGTTTGCAAGGCAGACATAGAGACACAGATGTAGTGAACAAACGTGTGGACACCAAGGGGGGAAAGCAGGGCGGGGGGATAAACTGGGAGATTGGGATTGACATATATACACTAATATGTATAAAATAGATAACTAATAAGAACCTGCTGTACAGCACAGGGAACTCTACTTCGCTGTATAGGAGAAACTAGCACAGCACTGTAAAATAACTATACCCAAATAAAAAAAATATTTTTTAATCTCATATCTTATAAAAAAATTAATACAAAATGGATAGTCAACTAAATGTAATATTATAAAACTTTTAGAAAAAAATAGGAGAAATTCATCTTTGGGATCTCGGGCTAGGCAAAGAATTCTTAGAGTTGATGCCAAATGTATGATCCATAAAAGAAAAAATTGATAAATTGGATTTCATCAAAACTAAAAACATTTCCTTAGTGAAACACCCTGTTAAGAAGATGAAAAGATAAGCTACATATTGGGAGAAAATATAAAGCCACATATCCAATAAAAGGCTAGTAAAGAAAATAGAAACAATTCTTAGAACTCACAGTAAAAAGAAAACCCCAAAACCCCAAACCTGAACCCCAAACAATCCAATTAGAAAATGAGCAGAAGACATGAAATGATATTTCCCAAAAGATGAGCTCTAGAGGGAAATTAGCCATGAAAAGACATTCAACATCATTAGTCATAAGAAAAATGTAAATTATAACTATAGTAAGATCTCCACACACCTATCAGAAGGGTAAAAAAAAAAAAATAGTGACAATCCCAAATGCTGGTAAGGATGCAGAGAAACTGGATCACTTATACGTTGCTGATGGGAATGTAAAATGCTACAGTCACTCTGAAGAACATTTTAGCAGTTTCTTGAAAAATTAAGCATGCAAATATCATATGACCTAGCAATTTCATTCCTGAACATTTTTTTCTGAAATGAAAACTTATGATCACACAAAAACCTATACATATATGTTCATAGTAGCTTTATTTGTAATAGCCAAAAAGTAGAAACAACTCAGATATCCTTCGATGGTTATATCACCCATTGTGATATACCCATACTGTGGAATGCAGTATGAACTTCACACATGCAATAACTTGGATGAATCTCCAGAGAATTATACTGAGTGAAAAAGCCAATCTCCGAAGGTTACATACTGCATGACTCCATTTATATGACATTCTTGAAACAACATCATAGAAATGAAGGATAGATTAGTGGTTGCTAGGGGTTAAGGAGGGATGGGGCTGGAAGGGAGGTGGGTGTGGTTATAAAGGGAACAGAGGGATCCTTGTGGGGCTGGACATGTTCTGTATCTTCACTGTATCAATGTCAATGTCCTGGTTGTGATATTGTAAGATTTGCAAGATGTTACCATTCGGGGGGAAAATGGTACAGGTGAGTTTATTTCTTACAAGTGCATGTGCAATTATCTCCAAATAAGTTTAATTTAATTTTTTTTTAAAAGTCAGGAGCCAAGAATTTCTTTCCTCTGGGTTCTAGCCACCTTTCCCACAAAGGCAGATTTAAAGAGCTATCATACTTCCAGAATATAGGGGAGAGGTGGTGAGTGGAGAAGGTCAGGAGATACAAAAAACCCCCAAAACCTCTTAGCTGCCTTGTAACCAAATATCATAGTGCTGGTCATGAAATGGACGGTGAGGGCCAGAGAGATGGCGCCCAGCAAGAAATGAAAGAGGACAGGTGTCTGGAGTGTGTGCACACAGAGCATGTGGTATGTGGGGAGCCTGGGGGAGGCAAAAGAGCTCCCCAGAGTCAATAAGGGTTAGGGCTCCACGCAAGGCCTATAGGCCATTCAGTCTGAGGCCGTGGGCCACTGTCACTGACTGCAAGGGCAGTGCCCATCAACAGGTGTCCATTTTCAGTTCACCGGATTTTTCCGGAGAGGCTGTGGGCTTGGGCAAAACATCCCCAATCTAATAAGAGTTATCCCTTAGCAATCACCCTCTGTGTGCCTGGCACCAGGCCACCAGCTTTGCATCCCCTTGATCCTATCCACGGGTGGGGCTGCTATTTCCGCATCCTGGCCTAGGAAGCCAGGCTCCAGGGGACAGCAGTGAGGCACAGGTCAAGCTCAGGCCTCTTGCCTGGGACCACATGCCTCTCCCTGCCTGGATGCTCTCATCCATAAAAGCCTTCATGCTTCCACTGTGGGAGGGAGGGGTTGGCCCCAAGAAACAGCTTTCAGCCTCAAGAGACCAGGAGGTATTTCTGGGCCAGTTAAATCAGACATGCTGTGATTGCTAATGTGCAATTGTTTTTCAAATCAGCAGACTTGCCTATCTCTGGATGACAATATTTAAAGAGCGAAATGCCCCATCCCGAGCGGTTCTTGTAAACCACGACCGAGGAGGCCTTCTGCAGACACAGCTACCTTCTGTCAGCTCCCTCCTTGAAAGCAGTGGCTCAGCTCTAATTGGCTGCTGGGGATAAATATTTACGGGACTGCGTAAATGGCGGCATATGCCTCCGGAGTCTGCTTGCAGGTTCTCCACGGCAGCACCCAGGCAAGCCAGCGGGCTGCGGTGGGTGAGTGGGGTGGAGGTGTCTCCAGCTGGCTATCCTTTTCCTACAAATTGACAAGCACTGTAGTCTTCCAGACTCAGGGCTGGATGTCTAATTAAATTTCCAGACCAGGATAACGGTGTTGGCTCCTCCTGGCTTCGGGAAGGCCATAGCTTCGCGTTGGGCGGGGTGGGAGGTACTGAGAGAATGTGCACGGCCCTCCTGAGGCCTGAATCCCACCCCTGCCCACCGGGCCCCGCAGATCTCAGGCTGGGGAGACAGATGTTCCTTATTCAGTCCTGGCTCCACCGCCCACCACCTGTAAGGGTGGGGACTCCCTCAAACTGTGGGAGACAGCCTCCTCTACTCTGTGGGGATGAAACTCTCGCCTCATAGGCTATTATGAAGACTGATGGCAACAAGGGACAGAAAGCGCCCAGGACAGGGCTCAGCACCAAGGGGAACCTCCATGCACAGTAGCCGCTGATATCCGAATAAGTGGGTCCCAACCTGCGCTACACCTGAGGGTGCTTTAAGAATACAAATTCCTTGGCCTCACTCCAGTCCCACTGAAAATCACCAGCACCCAGGAATCTGGGTTTTCGGGGTTCTTTTTACGAGCTCTCTAGATGATCCTGATACTGTCAGCTAGCCCCAGTCCCACCCACCTCAACCCACCTGGGTTTACCTCTAGTCCCACTTGACACAGGAAAGCCTCCTGGGCTATGACATGCAGAGGGGTGAGGCCTCCAGACGCCTGCAGGACTCCTGATGGAGACCCTCATTTGGTTTTATCCTGTCCACTCTTGCCCTCACGATTCTGCTTATTCTGGTCTCCCCAGCAAGTTGGTAGGCCTCAGGGGCAGTAACGGTACCAGCAGGTCTTGTAGCCCTTGGCCTCCCCGGAGGGCACTCCATGTGGGCTGTGCCCCACTGGCAGTTACTGGACCTCCATGAGCTCCACCCTCTTGATGTCATGGCAGAGGGTCAGGGGCTGGGCAGCCTGGGGGTTCACAGAGGCAGCCATCCTGGTTGGGGGATCAAGGAACCATCTCTGGAAAGAGAGTGGGTTGATGAAATCAACTGCCCCTCTGGGTCTCAGCTGACCCTGTGAGAATTCAGGGGTGGATTTTGTCTGAGTTCAGGCTCCTTGGTCCAGGCCTCCATCAGGACGAGCGGAGCTCAGCATGGCTAAAGCCTCCTGCTGGACAGTGCCAGCCTGGGCCCAGTGCCCACGGACTGGGTCTCTGCCTGGGTCCCAGTAAGGGAGGTGGAGCCCTTGGGACTTCAGCTGAGATACCCCGGAAAGCTCAACCCATTTCACAGAATTAACTGTGGTTTTACTGTGAGCCAGAAAGACCCCCAAGCCTCACAACCACAGCCAGCAGCTGCTCCTGGAACCAGGAGAGAGGCTTCCCCGAGGTTAGGGCTTTGGGAGCATCATTTGCAACAATGACCACCATCCCCTGCTGTTCCAGTGTCCCCTGTGTGGACACAGCTCTCCCCCCTCCCCCTCTCCTCCTTCCTGGACTCTTCACGGTGACTGATTGGCTATTCCCTGTGTTGTTAACCTCTTCTGAAAGTGTTCTATTCACCTTCTGCCTCAACTGGAGGGTGGCCCCCCAAGGACCCACCTCCCTGAACCCCCTCCTAAGAGACTGTTGTGTCCCCTCACACTCACCAGGGGGCCAGGTTGGTAGGGGGCTTCCCCTTCTCTGTTCCTGCTCCTAAATGACTCCTCCTCCCTTTCCCTTTGGAGCTGCAGCTGTTGGGCGTCCACCCCTCCCATCACACCCTCCTCCTTGCTGCTGGGCTCCACTGACTTCTTCACAGTGCCCGGCCATGATGACCTGGGCTCCTGGCTCAGCTTCTTCCTCCCCATCAGCACTCTGGCCGTCCTTCCGGTAGCTTGGACGTCCCCGTGTGTGTGACCTGGCTGGCATACTCCTCTCTCAGCCCCTTGACTTCTCACTTTTGACGGTCTAACCTCAGTACCCACTCCCACCATCACATCTGGGGATGTACCTCTACCAGGAGCCAACCCCCTCTGAAGCCTAGTTCAAGCATGCCGCACCCTGACCACACTCTTGACTCCTGCCTCACACTCTCTTACCTCCCACTGAAACACGTCTCACCTCTCTGACACCCCCAAAACCCTTGGGCCCCACTGCCTATTTCAACTCTCCACCACCCTCCCCTGTCTTTCACTTCCGTCCTGTGATGGGCTGAACTATGTCCCCCCAAAATTCCCAAGTTGAAGTCCTAACCCCCTCTACCTCAGAATGGGACCATATTTGGAGATGGGGATCTTTACAGAGGTAATTAAATTAAAATGAGGTCACTGGGATGGGGCCCTAGTCCAACATGACTGGTGTCCTTATAAGAAGAGGAGATGAGGACACAGACATCCACACACACAGAGGGAAGACGATGTGAAGACACAGGGAGAAGATGGCCATCCATGAGCCAAGGAGAGAGGCCTCAGAAGAAACCAACTCTGTTGACATCTTGATCTTGGACTTCTAGCCTCCTGAAGTGGGGGAAGATAAATGGCTGTTGTCTAAGCCCCCCAGTGTGTCGTACGCTGTTATGGCAGCCTGAGCAGACTAACGAATCTCCTTACTCAGTTCAGATTCCAACATTATAGTCATTCCCCTGCCACACCTGCCCCCCACTCCCTCCGTTATGCTCACCAACCTTGGATGAACCCAGCAACCCACCTTCTCCTCTCCTGAACCTCAGGACCTGAGCACTATGTGGGGGGGAATGCAAAACAATGCTAATTAATTTCTTCTAAAATGTATGACCCCAAGCCCTCAAATACAAGCTCGACATAGTCCATGAATCTTAGCAAGTTTCCTGAGTAGGCTGTCTTTTCCACTTTGCAAGAGGCTGTTCCATGTATTCTCTTCTGCCTCCAGTGTCCCACCCTCGCCTCTCTTGGTGCATAGCCGTGGCTCTGCGGATCTGAAGCCAGAAGCCTCTAGTGAGGAACCTCCTCTTATTCCTGCCACCACAGCCACATCCCCGTGGACCTCGGACCCAGCTCCTGTTTTCCCTGTACCAGTCAAAGGCCTCTGATTCTCTGGGTTCCATTTCCTTTTGCCTTTGCGAGAATTCCACCCCTCTGTTTGTCTCCTCTCTCCTCATTAACAATTTCACTTCCTGGATTACTTCCATGCACTTGCCTCTCCTACTAAACACACTGCCCTTGAGCCCCATCCTCTTCCCACCACTCCCATTTTCCTGCTCCTTCTAGTACCAAAGTGTCTGAAAAGAACCACCCACGCTTCAAGATACTACTCAGTGACCGTCTCATCAACAATTCCCTCCTGCTATTGGGTGGCTTCCATCAGCATACAATTCACCCTTCCTAGCACTCTAGTCTGACTTTGGTGAAGGTCACGGATGACTTAGGGTTGCTAAGCCCAGGGTTTCCTCTCTGTCTTGCTCTTCCATGAGCTCTCAGCAGCATCCCACGTGGTCAGCAGCTCTCTCCTTCCCTCTTGGATTTTCGTGACTCATCTCCTGGTTTCCTCTTGACTTCACAGGCTGCTCTTTTGCAATCCCCTTTGCATCTTTCTCTACCTGACCTCCAAGGCCCCATTCTTCTGTTTCCAGATGATCTCATCCAAGTCCATGACTTTAAATATCACTTCTGTGCTGATGGCTCTCAAATTTATATCTCTGTACCGACCTCTCCCTTGAGCACCAGACACATAGATCTAACGACTCAAGGCGTCTCAGCCCAAACATACTTGGAAAGGACTTCTCCATTCTGTTGCCACTTCCCTCACCTGGTTCTCATCTCAGTGAATGGTACCACCATCTACTCAGTTGCTCACATCAAAAACCTAGGACACTTGCTCATTCCTCTTTTCCTTATTGTCACTTCTAGTTTGAAACATATCTAGACCCCATCTGTGTCTTTCCATCTTCACTCTCCACTCTAGCCCAAGCTGCCTTAATCTTTCATTTTTACACCAAAATTGTATCCAAGTGGTTTCCCTGTTTTCCCTCCATGGGAAGGGGCGCTCCAGAGAGGAGAGTTCTGTGAAAGATTGGCCTCCCGCTGTGCAGATGACACAGTCAGTGCTAACTGGATTAATTAGATTTCCAAAGGGAAGGCGTGTTTGCGCCCCCTCCTTTCTGCGGTGCTTCCTTTAGAAACAGCACTTCCATCCAGAAAGCCAGATCAAGTGCCATTAACAAATTAATTCCGATTAGCGCACCCAAGCACTCAAAGCCCAAGGCAGTCCCGGGCAGTTCTGCAGAGAGATGGCTTGGGCCTGGCCTGCTAATAAAGTGGGAACCGTACTGGAAGCAGAGGCGATTCTTTTGATGCCTGTCTCTTTCCCTGGAGGGGAGAAGAGTGGGATTTGATTACACCATGGTCTGCTGAGGGAATCAACTCACTTTCAAATCATAAGTTATTAATTCCCCCACTTGGCAGTGAGTTCGGTGAGAACAGGGTCAACTCTTACACCTCCCTGTGACCCATGCAGCCTCCGATCTAAGACCAAACACTTTAAAGTGCCCAAGAATCGAATGAAAGAAAAATTCATTGGTAAGTGGGAAGTAAGTCTGGGGCCCAGTATTCTTAGTAGTCCTTCATTCTTTTTGTTTTTGTTTTTGTTATTTTGCGGTACGCGGGCCTCTCACTACTGTGGCCTCTCCCGTTGCGGAGCACAGGCTCCGGACGCGCAGGCGCAACGGCCATGGCTCACGGGCCCAGCCGCTCCGCGGCATGTGGGATCCTCCCGGAGAGGGGCACGAACCCGTGTCCCCTGCATCGGCAGGCGACTCTCAACCACTGCGCCACCATGGAAGCCCAGTCCTTCATTCTTTTATTTAACAAATATAACTGGGGACCAGCTGTGTTTGGGACAGCAGATTTCAGCAGTTAAACCAGGTAAGGCCCCTGTTCTCCTGGACCTTATAGACTTGGGGGGTGGGGCAGGACAGATAATCAGCACGAATCAAACAAATGAAAAGCTGACTTCAGAGGGTGAGAAATGCAATCAAGATGAGAAAACAGGACAAGGGGACAGAGTGAGCTGGGGAGAGCTGGGGGATACTCAAGGAGGGGCTAGGGTGGGGCACCTGAGCTGAGTTTGGGATGGTGCAAGGAGCCAGCCAGCCCTGGGGGAAGAACTTTCTAGGGAGAGGGAGGTGCCTGTGGCCATACATCCAAGCCCCACCACTTTCTCATTCTCTCAGTACATTTAGCATGGCCACCTTTGCCAGCCAGACTGCTCTCCTCATGGTACTGGCAGGTCAGACATGGCCCTGCTGGGTGGTCGACTTTGCCTGCAGTTGGTGTACTTGCCTGGACACTGTCCCTTCCTCCTGCCCCTCTCACTCATGTCAAGGGCTTTGCTCAATTCCCACCTCTTCCTACAAAGCCTTTCAAAAGCCTCCCAATTAGAAGGGCTCCCTCCCCTCTCTGAGGTCCTGGAGCGTTTATTGGGCACCTGCTGGCTCTACTGCCTTACATGGGTAGACACTGCGTTACTACGTCCTTAAATCTGCTCCCTCATCTGTCATCCCTTCCCCGATTCCTCTCGAAGGGGCTGCTCAGGGCCAGGGGTTCATCCTTTCTGTCCCTTGCACTCCCTAGGCCTATCCCAGGTCCTCAGCTTACAGACACTCAGGGAGTCCGAATGGTCACCCGGCTGCATCAAAACCTGAGGGGCAGACAGAGGTTCACAGAAGCGTCACCCCTCATCTGGGAATCTCTAATGTAGACAAGAAAGGAAGGCTCTCCATCCGGTTTCTGAGAATAGGGCTCGCTTGGGGTTTGAAAAGTCGTTTCCAGAAGGATGATCTGAAAATTTTAAGGCTCTTCCTGGATTTCTTATGGGAACGCTCAGAAACTTTCATAAGAGCAGCAGCCTGAAGGATAAGGTCAGCTTGAAGGTGAAGAGTTCCGGGACCGTGAAATCACAGGAAGGAGGCAGCCAACCACCCTCCCAGAGGTGGGCTCCATCCCAGATCCCCACCTGACAGCTCTCCCAGTGACTCAGACTCTTGAAATGAGTACCATCCCTGCCCACCGGTAAAACACAACTGCTTCATTGCAGCTGGCCTTCATCCAGCTCATAACCTTCCCTCCCTCAATATTCCTGGACATCCTCAGATTCCAGGGCTAGTCAGCCTCACCCAGAAAGCTAGCACGTTGTCAGATGAATTACAAGGGCACAGAATGTGCCTTCAGTTTCAAGGCACCTCGGCTGGCAGTAGGACAGGCCATCGGTCCCGGGCTGGAGGGAGGCCTGAGCTCCCCGCGCTATGGCAAATGAGGATGAGGCACGGCGCCCGACCCTGGAGGGAGGGGAGCCGATGGGTGTGAGGATGAGATGAGCGTGGAGACGTACTGGGCACTGCTGCTAACCTTTCACGAGGACCGTCCTGGCCTCAGCCCACTCGCTCCTCCCGTCTGACGTCAGCAGGCCGATTGGAGGTAAGCGTTCATCCTCGTTGGAAGCCATTCTGACTATCTTTCTCAACTGAGTGAACAGATCCCCCTCACTGAGACGGCGGAAATTAATCACAACATCCAAGACAAAGAACTGTGGGGGAAACAGGTCAAAGACGTCACTCAGGGCGGTCAGCCCAAGGCGTCGGGCCCTCCCTGAGCCTCCGCGTGGGGGCAGGGCGGGGATGCTCGGGCCCCTGGTTCCCAAGGTATGTGATGGTTCTGAAGAGTCATAATGTGGGGACCAGCCCAACACTGCTGACTGTGCTGGACTCCAAACTGCCCCAAATCAAAGAAGGTCAGATTAAACTTACTGAAGAAAGCTTGTTTCTGTAGTTCCTAGATTACATAAAACCATTATGTTTGTGGGGAATTGAGTAGAAACGGATACAACTGCTGTTGGAGGGCTGTGTCAATCAAAACTGAAAATGTGCATGCCCTATAATCCAGCAGTTGTTCTTATAAATACATACTCTAGCCTAAGGCTTAGAGAAACGTATACTCTTGTGCCCGGAAAGACATATAAAGGAATGTGCATATCAGCCTGTTTGCAATAGCAAAGCGGTACAGAGAGCCCAAATGTCCTCCAGCAGGGGAATGGTTAAGTAAATTGTGGTGTACTCATCCAGTGCATGACTATCCAGCAGTTAAAGGGAATGAACTAGCTCTAGGTACAGCTACGGGGATAGATCTCAAACACACTGGTGAGTGGAGAAAAAAGCAAGTCAGCGAATAATATGCAGAGGAAGGTTAAAATGGAGACACAACACACAAAATGCTTTACGCGTACGTGTACACAGATACATGTGCACCTGCGTGTGCTCTGTGTGTAAGGCTTGTGAGCTGTCGTTCAGCAGTTTTGAAGCTAGAGCCTCGGGCATTGTAAAGGGTTTTATTCCCAGCCCCAGGTCAAGAACGCTTGTTAGCTGGTTGACGTGAGTGCCTGGTCCCACACGCTGGACAGCATACAGGTGGCCTGGCTCAGGGTGGGAGCCTGAGAGCGTTTCTGGAAGGGGTGGACGCTAGGGTGCGTGGGCGCTGGGAAATTCTGGGTTTGACTTTTGAACGAAGATGGAGAAAGGTCCTCGTTTTGTGGCCGGCCAGGCGTCAGGTGGGCTTCGAACCTGGGAACGGCCATCCTCCGATGGCAGACTTTAGGGCTCCCGGCTTAGACTGAAAATGTCAGATAAGCCCAAGAAGAAAACACTGTAGAACATACCAGGGGAGTCCCCAGGGTGGGTGTCACACTTGGGTTTTGACAGAAAACAAAACAGCTTTTAGTCAGATGGAATATTTATGTGGAGCCTCAATATATAGAATATACTGTCTGTTGTCAGAAGTCCTCGTGCTCGCCCTGTCCCCTGGGCCCCCATGGACTCTTTTTTGTTCCCTGGAACCCAGTCTGAGGACCTTGTGGGCTTGTGACACTGGCAGACCTAGGAGGACTTCTCACCCTTGGACAAGCCACTTAACCTAAGTCTCGTTTCCTCATCTGTCAAATGGAGATTCCAAGGTCCCCTCTGCAGGGCCATCATAGTATCAGATGGGATGAACGGAAGTGCCAAGCCTATGGTCTGGACATGGAAGTCCTGACAGTCAGTCTGTAAGCTGTCTGTCTGTCTGTATGTGGTCTCCAGGAAGGCCACAGCCTGGGTGACTGCATGTGGAAGGGCTAAGGACATGCTGGGTCTCATTAACGACTCTCAGTCCGTCCAGGCGGTTCTTTGAACCTGACCTGGCTGGTCAGGACTGAAATGGGAACCCACTGAAGGCATTCTCAATTGATGACTCTCCTCGTTCTTAAAATCCAACCAGCGGAGAGAAATGGGACTGACCAGGACTCAAGACACCCCACTTTGGGGCCACCCTGCCCCAGCTCACCGTGTGACTCCGGGAGGGGGTGGAACACCCTTGGAGAAGCAGGAATGGAGGAACACAGGTGCACCCCTCCCCAAGCCTGAGAGGCTGCAGCAGCAAGGGGCCGCCTACCTGGTCGCAGCAGGCCACGATGACGTGCTCAGGCTCTGGCATGACACTGCTCTTCTGGGCCACCAGTGTGTCCTGGGTGTGGCCAGGGAGCCGGTAGGAGGAGAAGAGCCCGTAGTACTGCTTCATACAGAGCTGCTGCCCTGACAGCTGGCCCTTGGCACAGTCAGTGGGGATGGAGTGGCTGGAGGGGAGGGAGGGGAGGGAGGCAGGGAATCAGAGTTGATTCTACTCTAACCTGATTAGGCAAAGTGGAGCAGAAACACCAGAACTGCATGACGATGGCTGTCAAAGAGCTCGATTTGCCACTTTCTAAAGCAGTGGAGTGCCCCGTGGAGCCCCTCGGGGTGTTCTCCGGCCTCCATTAGTCTGCCTCGCCCCGGCCTCATGCACTGCATGTGCACAGGTGCGGATCTGGCCATTTCAGCCCTCTGGGCCTTTGCTTCTGCTGCTCTGCTTGGCACACTTTCACCCTCACTCCTGCTCTCAACTAATGTATTTAGAAAACTTCCTCTACTCTTTTTTTTTTTTTTTTTTGCGGTACGCGGGCCTCTCACTGTTGTGGCCTCTCCCGTTGCGGAGCACAGGCTCCGGACGCGCAGGCTCAGTGGCCATGGCTCACGGGCCCAGCCGCTCCGCGGCATGTGGGATCTTCCCGGACCGGGGCACGAACCCGCGTCCCCTGCATCGGCAGGCGGACTCTCAACCGCTGTGCCACCTGGGAAGCCCCCCTCTACTCTTTTTAGAGCCTACTCCTTCATCACCTCTTCTAGAAACCTCCTCTGAGTTCAAGGTGGAAAGTTCTCTTTCTCCTGTGGTCTCAGCGTGTCTCGTGTACTTTCTTCCCTCCTTTTTTCTCCTCCTCCTTCCCTCTCACTTTCTCTCTTGCCCTGTCTTCCCTCCTTCTGTCTCCTCCTCCTCTCCCCCTTCTGCCTTCCCTTCCTTTTCCTCTTCCTCTTCCTCCTTTTTCTTCTCTCTCTTTCTGTCTCTTTCTCTCCTCCCTCCTTCCCTTCCTTCCTTCTTTCCTTTCTTCCTTCCCTCCTTCCTCCTTCCTTCCTTCCACCCCTTCAGCCAACAAATGTGACTGAGCACTCGCCGGGGCCAGGCACCAGCATCTGGGCATATAGCTGCAAACAAGACCTGAGTTTCCTGTTCTAATGGGGCGCAGGTCTGCGGTACGTAGTGGGGCAAAGACAGCAAGCAGGTAGTGAGACAGGGTGATGAGACAGTGACTGCTGGGGCAGAAGGAGCGACCAGGGACAGCCTCACTGTGGACCAGACCTGTGAGCTGAGCCCTGAGGGTAAGAAGCAGGCAGAAGGTGTGCTGGGTGGAGTGTCCCACGGCCCTGCTGCTCCGACTGTGGGTGTCGAACTGAACTGTAACAACCAGCTCACGACAGGGTGAGTGTGGGACTCCAGAAGCTTTCAGAAACTTGTAACAGGCTGACAGAGGACGTTTGTGTGTGTTGAATCTAACGATAAAACAAATGGTGTCGTATTTTGTACCTTTGGGCCATTTTTCTGCTAATTCATTTCTGCGGTGTTTTACAAACACTACTAAATTAAAAGAATATATTGGTCCTTCACCATAGATCATTTGAGGAACACTCGTCCAAGGTGAAAGGAAGCCAGTGCATTGAAACTGAGTAAAGAGGTGGGGAGACTTGTGAGTCTCCTTGGCAGTGGAAAGGTGGTACCGTTTCATTCTTGGGGCAGTGAAAGCCCCAGAAGGTGAGAGCTTTCAGGGGCAGGATTTGATCTGTTTTGCTTCTGTAATGGCCCTGGTTCTGTGTGGAGAATGGGTGGAAGTGGGTCAAAGGAAGAACCAGGAAGGAGGCTGTGGGCTGCTGGGAAGGTGATGGGCCTGGGGAGGGTGGTGGGAGGAGGGGAAGGGAGGCATGGGAATGGGTTCTGGAGGGAGAGTGATGCACCTGCACTTGGACTAGATGAGCAGGCGAGGGAGAAAGACACCTCAGGTGATTTCTAGGGTCCTGGATTCACCACTAGGGGTGTGTGGTGCATTTACTGAGATGGCAGGACAAGGTAAGGGTCCAGCTGGGGTGTGGGGAGGGACCCCAAGGGCCCACTGGGGATGACTCAGCTTGCAATGACCGGGAGGTGCCCTGGTGGGGACGTCAGGGGGTCAGATATTGGAGTGTGGGGCTCATGGGGACCGACACAGCTGTATTCTGTGCTGTTGAGGTGTCTGTCTTGCCAAACGGTCTGAGAACATTTCGAAGACAGGAATGGGGCCTTATTTCCCTTCACCTTCCCAACATCAATTTGCAAAGTGAGCAAATGAATAAATGAGTAAATGGAGCGTCTAAAACAGGTGCTTGGGCAATGGCATAAATTTCCAGCCTTATGACATTTACGGTGATCAGATGTGGGAACCTTCACTTGGATATGTACAGGTATGCATGTCTGTGTGAGTGTGCCCACATGCATGCACACAAGCGCACGCACACACACGTGGGAGTCTGGGGTCTAGACTGTCAGCGATGGAAGGGTACAAGGTCGTGGGTGGTGCCCTTCCTCCTCTGCTGTCCAGCTGGACAAGGTAAGGGATGAAGCTCTCTGAAATCAGAGAGTTGAGTGTCAGTAGCACTGAGTTCTGGGGGATGGCAGAGCTCTCCCAGCGAGGAAGAGAGACACCAAAAAAACACCACGAGTAACAGTAGCCGGAAGGTCTGGTGACCCAGCGAGGGAATGGTACGGAGAGGAGTGAGCAGACAGAAGTCTAGGAGCGTTTGGTTCAGAAATGCATGAAGAGCCTGCTGTGTGCCTAACTTAGGGCTGAAAGCTTTGAAGGCATCATCTCATAGGACAGTTGCAGCAGCCCCAAGAGGCTGCTACTATTATTATTTCCATTTGACAGACAGGGGTATATAGCTAGGAGTGATTACTCACCCAAGATCGACACGTCCTGTGTTGTGGGTGTCAGAATTCAGACTCAGGTCTGCTGACCCCAGGGCCCAAGCCCTGAGCTACTCTGCACTTTGGGTCTGGGGGCCTGCCCCCTCCTCTCCACAGGAAACAGCCCTACCCTGGAGGGGCTGTAGGTCTAAGCCTCTCCCACAAGTCTGGGTAAGACTCAGTTGGATCAAGTTAAAGAGAAAGTGAAGTTTGCCCCTGTGCCTTCCTCACTCTGCCACCTCCTGGCTGTGTGATCACGGACAAGACCCTTAACCTCTCTGAGCCTCAGCTTCCCCGTCTGTGCAATGGACATTGCTTTGGACCCTTCTTTCTTTCCAGCATCTGATGCCCTTATATTTCCTGCCTCTGGGGACTCTGAGACCCTCTCATGGGGTCCCCCACGCCCTCTCACTCCTTCTGCTGCTCCTGGGCACCTGGTGCTTGGCTGGAAAAGGGACTTTCCTCCTAAAATCAGTGATGATCCACTGTGCTTATGCAGCTCTCTCCATCTGTCAGGACACCTTTGGGTCCACTGAGTCAGCTCACCCATTTCTCAAGTTTGATAGGGTTGAGGAAACAGGCTCAGAGTGGGGAGCCCATTCCTTTCACGTAGTGAGTAACAAGGCTGAACTCACCATCACCGCGCTCCAACAACTTTTCCTCCCCCACCTTTTGATATGCTCTCTATATTCCTGACACGCTGAATCATGGCATGTGTATATATAAGACGTATGGAGGGAGGGGGGCATTTTAAAGAGATCAAGGAGGGATCGTGCTTACCCTGGGCACAGTAACCATGAATGGCTAGGCCAGCTGGGGTAAAGGTCATTCTGATGCTCAGGAAGTTCAAGGGGGCTGTTTGCTCTGTGATGGGAGCCCAGAACACAGAGCTGGGAAAAGGCAAGTTCTCTGCCCTCTGGGAGCTCCTTGGCTAGTGTGGTAGGGGGACAGATGGGTCAACAGACTGTGCCAGAACAGGGTACTACCCTTCTCAGGCTGGGCTGTGTCCTACCTGTCCAGCAGGGCCTTGTAGCTGAGCACACCGGAGATGAGGTTGGCTGCAAACCTGCAGAGAGAGATGAGGCCTTAGTATTTCCTCTCCAGGGCCCAGGCTCCCTCCCTCCCTCCATCCTTCAGCTCCCTTCCTCCCTCCCTCCCTTCTTCCTTCATTTCTTCTTACTTCTCTCTCCACCTCCCTCTGCCCCTCCCTCCCACCTCCACTCTGTCTCTCCCAAACTCATGGACCACCCACCAGATGTCTGGCCTTGATGGTACACTAATCAGGTGGGGTTCCTGCTGCCCCGCCCCTACCCCCATGCTATTGGTCCTTCACAAACCTTGGATTAAAAATGGTCCTGAGGAGAGAACTGGGGGGGAGGAGAGGAAACTGGAAGGTGACTGAAGAGGAGGAGGAGGAGGGAGAGGAAGCCAGGAGAGGCCACAGAGCAGGCAAGAGGGGGTTGGACAGTCAGGGATGGGGTTCTTCCGGGTGAAGGCCTGTGCTGGGGCTGGACTGGGCCAAAACCCCGGGGTTCTGGGAAATCCAATCTCCTGGGGAAAGTCACTCATTTGGTCCCCTTAATGCTAATGAAAAGGAATGTGGGTGCTGGCGTGGGGAAAAAAGGCACCAGACAACCTTACCACGGGACCCTGTCATCTTTTTTTTTTTTAAATCTTTATTAGAGTATAATTGCTTTACAATGGTGTGTTAGTTTCTGCTTTATAACAAAGTGAATCAGTTATACATATACATATGTTCCCATATCTCTTCCTTCTTACGTCTCCCTCCCGCCCACCCTCCCTATCCCACCCCTCTAGGTGGACACAAAGCACCGAGCTGATCTCCCTGTGCTATGCAGCTGCTTCCCACTAGCTATCTATTTTACGTTTGGTAGTGTATATATGTCCATGCCACTCTCTCACTTTGTCACAGCTCACCCTTCTCCCTCCCCATATCCTCAAGTCCATTCTCCAGTAGGTCTGTGTCTTTATTCCTGTCTTACCCCTAGGTTCTTCATGACTTTTTTTTTCTTAAATCCCATATATATGTGTTAGCATACGGTATTTGTCTTTCTCATTCTGACTTACTTCACTCTGTATGACAGACTCTAGGTCTATCCACCTCATTACAAATAGCTCAATTTTGTTTCTTTTTACGGCTGAGTAATATTCCATTGTATATATGTGCCACATCTTCTTTATCCATTCATCTGATGATGGACACTTAGGTTGCTTCCATGTCCTGGCTATTGTAAATAGAGCTGCAATGAACATTGTGGTACATGACTCTTTTTGAATTATGGTTTTCTCAGAGTGTATGCCCAGTAGTGGGATTGCTGGGTCATATGGTAGTGCTATTTGTAGTTTTTTAAGGGAACCCTCCTGCACTGCTGGTGGGAATGTGAATTGGTGCAGCCACTGTGGAGAACAGTATGGAGGTTCCTTAAAGGACTCTGTCATCTTAACGGCCCGTGGATGATGAGCCTGGCTTAATTGCATCAGGAGGAAAACGCCCCCTTCAATGCAATTTTGAGAACTGTTTCCGGAAGTTGTTCATCCATCCACACACTTCCTTCTGCCCAGGGAAGGCCTGGCTGCAGGGGAAGGGGGAAGACTGCCCCCGGCCAGCAGGTTGGCCAAGCTGGTCTTGGTGAAGAAGGAGGGGGGCAGGGGTCTTCCAGCATAGTTGAGCCCTGCTCAGAGGCCAAGGTGGGCCCTGCCTCTTGTTTTTTTTTTCCTCCCTCTGAACTGTCCCCATGCTGTGCCACTTTTGGGTCTTGAGGCCAGAGACCTGGGTTTGGCTCTGAGAGACTCTGGCAGGGAGACCCTTCCTCCCGACCCGACCCTTGCGTAAACGGCCCCTCCATTGTCATCAGTGGGCCCAGAGGCTGTTCCAGGGGCTCAGTGAGCTCTGAAATTGCAGCAGATGGCAGAGACTCTGGCAGTGGCTGGCGGGAAGAAACCATTTCCACTCCCTCAGAGCCTCTGTCCAGAGCTGGGGGCTGCAGGGCTGCAGAGGCCCTCTGAGATAGCCTGGGGCCGTGGGTCCCAGTAAGAAGCCCCAGCCTCAAGTGCTGGCAGGATCAGAGGCTACAGGCTTCCTCCCAGGGCCTCAACCAGGCCCAGACTGCCATGGGGACACCTGGGGGCCCGTGACCTCCCCACCCCACCCCAAACAGATACATTCTGAGGAAGACCCTGTGTTTGTTACCCACGTGCCACTTGCCTAACCTCCTTCTGACACCATGGCCTGGATGCCACTGTCTCAGGGCTATTCGGCCTCAGAAAGCTCAGCCGAGGCATGAGTTTCAACCTCTCCTTCCTGGTGCTGGTGCCAGGCCCCCTCCTCCAGGCAAGCTCCCAAGCTGTGAGCCCAGGGTCACGGGGGCCTCACCTTAGCTGGTCACTGGTATCTTGGAAGTGCTGCCGGGCAAAGATCACAGCTGGGCTGGAGTTGACAGGCAGGGCCAGTCGGTTATTGAGATACATGTCATTCAGCCAGTACTCAGACACCTGCCAGGGAGGGTGGGGAAGGGTGCCATTACCCCCAATGGCCACACACATCTCGCCTGTGGAGCGCACCAGTCCCATCCTGGCAGCCCCAGGGGAAAATGGGGACCCTTCAGTAGATCATGTACTTTTTTCATTCATTCATTCATTCCACAAACATACGCTGAGCCCCATTTACGGGCTAGGGCCTGTGTGCTCCCCGTCTACCACGCCTGTCCTTCAGCTTTGTCCCACACTATCTCCTTTCTTCCATCCCAGTGTTCATCCTGGTTGTTTACTGCTTCATCCATGCCCCCTACCCTTTCTTATGAGTGTCTCATTCCTGCCTTTCACCCCTCTCTGCTCCCCTGACCTCACGCTCTCCTCTGCTGCTCCCATCCCTGTTACTCATCTGCCGCCCATTTCTGTCCCCCACCTGCCCCCATCTCTGTCCCTGTCTGTCCCCCATCCTTATCCCCATCTGTCCCCATCCCCATCTTGTCTGTCCTTCACCCTTGCTCCTCACTATCACTCTGTTGTCTCCCCCATGCCTGTCCCTCCACCTGCCCCATCTTTGTCACCTACCTGCCCCTCATCCAAATCCCTCTGTCTCCATGACTGCTTTCTGCCCCCTGACCCACAGGTTCCTTGTTTGCCCCCTCCCAGCAGCTCTTACCCAGTTGGCTGTCTTCTCCCGCCGTTCCAGGAGCTTCTGCTGCAGGCTCTCACCGAGGCCACCAGGAGCCCCAAACCGCTGCACAATGGCCTGGCTCCTCCTGAATTGCTCCTCAGGCACCAGATGCTGCATGCACCGCAGGTAGGTGGCCAGGGTCTGCTGCAGCGGGGGCACGGGGAGTTTGGGCAGCCCCTGGAAGAGAAGGATCAGAGGCTTTGGTTCCTCTTCTCATGTGTGGCCCATGCCTGTCCCCAAATTGATGCCCTGTGTCTATTTCAATCTGCCCCATCTTTGTTCCCTATCCTGGGACTCATCTGTTTCCAGGGCTCAGCTCAGCAGAATTGTGAACTTAGGAAGCTCCTGTTAGCTTTCTCCCACGCCCCATCCTGGTCTCTAGGAGGGGATAAAGTGCAGAGGAAAAGACCTTGAGGCTGACACCAGACAGACATGGGTTCATGCCCCAACCCTGCTGCTGACCACCTGTGTGATCTTGAGCAAATCACCCCTACCTCTGTGCCTCAGTTTCCTACCCTGTAAAACAGAAGTAATAACCTCTATCTCTCATAAGATCAAAGAGATCATGAATATGAAAGTGCCTACAAACCATAAGGAATGAGTGTAAGATGAAACGGTCCTGTTATTGGTATTGGCTGCTGGCCACTCTTAATTTAGGACTTGTTCCCAGCTGGGGCTCCACAATCCAGTTGATCTCCGGACCCAAAGGGTGTGACTTTAATGGAGAGATCTGGACAGTTGAAAGGTGGTGTGAGGTATAGTTCACTGCTTGCCCTAATGACCAGAATTCTGCATGATATTTCCTGGGAAGGTGACTCATGCACTGGTCTCCTTATTAAATCCCTCCCAGTTATGAAGCACAGGGAGGGGCATTTAGCTCCTTGTGGGTATGGGGCGCAGGTAGGGGGGAAATGCACTGGAAGTTTTTCCACTCTTAATCTCTCCAAACCTCAGCTTCCTCATTCATAGGACATAAATAACAATTCCTATGTGAGAGGGGCACAGAGAGAATTAAATAAGAGAAACAACTGGCCCCAATTAGGCACATCATAAAACGTTATGATATTACTATCCTTATCCCTCCAGATGGATTCCTAAGAGAAAACCCGTAATACCTGGGGGCCCCCAAAGTGTCTCAAGAATCTAAGTAGAACTCGCCACCCATGTCCTCCTGATCTGGGCTTCTCAGTTTACGAGCTCTGTCACCTTGGGATCTTGTGTGCGTTCAACAGTGTTATCGCTTAGCCTGGGAAGGAATTTTTGTCCCATTTTCAGATGAGGAAACTGAGGACCAGAGGGTGAAGAGGCTAGTCCAAAGTCATCCAGCCATTCTGTGGCAGAGCCAGGACCTGAAATCAGTCCCCGCCACCACCACACCCGCCCCCACCGACAGCCCTTCTGCTCCTTCCTCCTTGGGCGTTCTCTCCCTTGCTCCCTTTTCCATCCATCCTTTTCCCTCTTCCTCACTTAGCTGGTCACAATCGGAAACCAGGACTCTTCATGCTACTACTTAAACTTTACAAAGCTGGCACATGGTGGGCTGCCTTCTTTTCAGGGGTTTCTCCTCTGTGGGGTGGTGGGGTCAGTGAATTTTCACCCCGGCCAGGCTGTAGAGTGAAGGGGGTCCATTGAATGCTTACCTGTGCTCCGCTCCTGCTGCTGCAGGGACTGAAGCGGACCCGCATCCCTGGGAGCTCTGGGCAGGCAGACCCCAAGTGTGAGGACCCCAAGTGTGAGTGAACCGGAGCGCGTGCGCTGATGAGGGAAGGGGCTCTGCCTGTCTGAGCCTGTCTCTAGAGTTCACTGCCCTAGGGGGAGGGAGGAGGGTGTCAGTGCCAACTACGGGCTGCTCCTGCCCTGGGTAACCCTTGAGGATGGGTCCGGGCAGCATTCCAGGTTGCTCCGCGCAGCATTCCAGGTTGCTCCGCGCACTCCCAGAGAGCCAGGTCCAGCCTCCCCACCAAGCTGCTCTAGTTCTCTCTTCCTTCTCTTGGGGTCTTGGGGATCTGTGTGGTGGGTGAGTGGGGAAGCATCTACAGAAAGCGCAGTCCAGCTGGTGGCTTGGCCAAGAGTGCCAGCAGATCTGGCTAGAGCCCCTGCTAGAAACAGGCTACCCTTCTTCGGAGCTCTGACAGTGACTCAGCCTGGGTCATGGGGGATCAGTGATGGGTAAGAAGGAGTGAAGCAGGAAGTCTCTGCACAGATGTCTCAGCCCCTTGGGGCTCTTCCCAGACTCTCGTGGACTTCTGGCCTTGCCTGGGTACAGAGGCAGGGACTTGTACAAATGAGGGTCTTTGGGCCCTGGGGTCTTAGATCAATAAACATTTCTGGGCAATTTATGTGAGCCAGGGCTCACATTTCTGGGCTGGTCTCAGGGACAATGGAGATACAGAGCCTGCTCTCAAGGCAGCCACAGTCCAAAGGGAGGGACGTGCCACGGACCAGAGGCAACAACAGAGGTGTTTGTCAGGCTGTTTGTCTGGACAATGTGGTGAGCAACTTCATGAGGAGAAGCCAGAAAGTTCTGATCAGGTTTTCAAATGAAGCCCTGGGGTTAGGGTTGGGGTAAAGAGGTGTCAAGAAGACAGGAACCGCTGTGTGCAACAGCCTGAAGATCAGATGTGTCGCTCTATCACTCTGGAAGGTGGGTTGAGTGTGGTGGGGAAGGAGGATGCCTGCCCAGGGTAGGGTGGCATTGTCTCAAACCAGTGGGGAAGACGGCGCTTAAGGCTCCAGGGCTGACAGCAGCTGGGGCTGGGATGTGACAAGGCTTAGAGTAGGGAATTCGGCCTCATCCTAAGGCAGTTCCACTGGGCTCACAGCCATTGGAGGTGGAACTTGGAGAGAGGGGAGGCCCTGAGAGAAAAGAGAGTGCCTGGCTCAGGTCAAGGTCTCTCCCTGGCCTTGGAAGTTAGGAAGTGTGGCTGTCAGCATTCCCTCAGTATTCCCTGACGCCACTCCCAGCTCCTCCAGGCCTCCCCGGGCTCCTCAGCAAACTTGGGGCAAGGCTGCAGCCTGGGCCTCCTGCCCAGGAGGGCACAGGGCTAGGGACCAGGCAAAAGTTGGGGGTCAGTCCCTCTCAGGACTGTTCTGGAAGCAAGAATTTGTGAGTGGGGAGAGAGGGATCCAAACGTCACTTACAGGCTCCTCCTCACTGCTGGGACTTTTTGCTGCCATCTTAGGGGGCGTTTTTTCGAGGATGGGCATCTTGGTGACTCCTGATTGGGGAAGCAGAGGTGTGGACCTGGGGACCGAGAAGCAGAGAGGCATCAATACAAGAGCCATCTAGACCGGACCCTTCACTTCCCATAGCCTGGTACCCTGCCTCTGTCCTGTGAGGAGGCCAGAGCTGGGCAGTAGCGTTCACAGCCCTCCTTGTGGGCCTGGTCCCAAACTCCTGACCTCCAGACCAGTCCACACACTGACCACAGTGTCCTCTCATTCCAGATCCATGAGGGGTCACTGGCAGAGCACTTGCGTTGTTCCTGCCTGGGACCCGATAGATATGTGCTTTGCAGATTAAAACCTCTCTTTCCCACTAGACTGTGAGCTTCTCCAGGGCAAGACTACACCTGCCGTGTTCAGTGCTTCACCTCTGAGCCGTAGCCCTGTGCCTGGCATGGAGTAAAATCAGTGTTGGGTGGCTGAGTACAAGGAATGCACGCGCACACGAATGAATACAAGGTCCTCTAAGGCTCTGGGCTCCAGGAGACGCTCGAGGCTTATCAGAGACTGGCCTGTGGCCAAGGCAGGGAGGACCCTGCTGGATGGGCTGTGACTTAGGCAGTCTCTGGTCGGCTGGCTGCCAGTGTAGGTGGCATGAGAATGCTGAGGGAGATGGTACAGGCAAGTTAGGCAGCCCAGGCCCCTAGGGGTCCCCTGAATAGGCCTGTAAGGAGGTGGATTAATTCTGAAGGTACAGTAGAAGTGAGCCAGGCCAAGAGGGGCAAAAGCCAGTTTGTAAGGTTACTGGGGCCCAACCTCTAACCCTAAGCATAAGCCTGCATAAGCACCCACCCATGCTTTCCACTCATCCATCCCCTGTTCTCTCCCAAGAGCCTAAAGCTAAGACTTAGCCCCTTCTACCCCCAGGCAGACACAGTGGGAGAGAGGGGCTGGGTGCAAGGCACAGCTGACCCTAAGACACAGCATCCAGAAAGATGGATAATCCCGGTCCAGGGGTGGAGGGGCCTGGGGTTGCCTGGTAGTGCTGGGCAGAGAAGGGAGAGTCCTTGCGGGCACTGTGCCCCCAGCACTCGGGACTAGGTGGTCCCCAGACCGGCGAGCGCCCTGTAGCACAGGGGTTGCCACGACCCACTGCAAAGCAGAAGCAACGGCGTCCAGATGAGAGTCGACCCCAGAGCCACGGGAATTCTGAGGGGGCGAGTAGGGCAAGGGCAAGGTGGTAAGGGCCCTATAGACAATGCAGCCAATACCTCCTCTTGCTCTGGCCCCCAGCCAGCCCATAGCGGGAAGATACCAGTCAAGCCTCAGAGACCCCATGTCTCAGAGAGGCACAGGAGATGGAAGTAGGATGGTTTCATGGGTGCCACATGGGAGGGCTTTGTTCCTGTCGGCCAGCTGCTCTTCCTCACTGGCCCTTGGGCTGGCGCCTAAAGGGTGTATTTGTGTCGGTATCTTTCTTTGTCAGTTTGGTGCCCTCCACTCCACACTCCCACCAGCCTGGCTTCTGAAGCCTGCCTGGAGGGGGCTCTGCTTTGCCCTGGAAGCCGAAGCCCAGCTCAGCCCGGGCACCACAGGCTGCCCGCGTGCTCCAGGGGCTACCTGTCACCCGGCTTATACTTGCCACTTGCGCCCACGCCTGCACCCCATCTCCCGCCTCCGCGAGAGAGTCGGAGAGAGGCAGGTGCATGCCAGCACTTCAGGGGGTGGGAGTGAGACCTGCAGACCCTCCAACTGGGCACGGAAAGTGCAGACCTTGGCACTTAGCAGATGGGGGTTCAGAAGTGTGGACACACACGTGAAGCCGCGAAGCTGACAGTCAAGCCTGTCCAAGCCCTTTCCCCCAACTTCGCACCATCCAGCTCCCCGTCCCCTGCCCCCACCCTCGGTGGAGAAACACCAGAGCCACAGAAGCCCGCAGCCTCCTGGCCGTCCCCCGACGGCCGCTGCCCTTCGGGACTCGGAGGACTCCGCGGGTTCTGGGGCCTCCCGGCCCCGGCGCGGTCCCTGGACGGAGCCTCCCTGCGCTCCCGGCTCCCCGCGCTGTGCTCCGCCAGTCCAGCCCTACTCACCTGCTCTCCTCGTCTCTGCTGCCTCGGCCGCCGCTGCACCGCACCCAGCAGAACTAGGGGCTAGAATGTGAGCCGGAAGGGATTCGGGGGCGCGTCAGCAGTGCGGGGGTGGGGGCCACCGCCTCAGTCGGTGGCAGAGCCTCCGACGTCGCCGGGTCCCCAGGCCTCGCGACTGGCTGCGAGCGAGCCGGCCGCGCCAGTCGCCTCCCCTCCTTCCTCCTGTTCCTCCTCCCTCCCCTTTCTCCCTTTTCCTCCCTCCCCCCAGCCCCACCCCTACCTCTCACCCTCTCCATCCTTTGTCCCCCCCCCCTCCACCCTGCCTCACCACTCCGCTGCCTTCCGGGATCCCACCTCCCGGTCCCCATCCCGTGCTCTGACGGCTTCCCGGACGATCTCTAGCAAAGGCAGCGGAATCCAGGCCCGAGATGGGGGGTGCAGAACGTGGCCCCGCCCGTGCCCATCGCCCTCAGCTCAGCCTTCCCCAGTCCCTGCGCTCCCCTAACCCCTTTATCCTAGCCGCGGCTGCCTCTGCAGAACCCGGGGGAGGGTTGGGTCTGGGTAAATCTGTGCCTCCCCACTGTCCAGGGCAGGCTCAAACCTTATTACAACTCCTTGTACAATATAATAATAATAATAATAAATAAAACAACCTGTTTATCGATCACTGCAGGTCCTTTTCTATTCCCACTCATCCCAGCTGGCACTACAGGGAATATGCAGGATACAGACCTGGGGATGCTTAGAGACACGCAGCCAGAGGCAGACATTCCTCCCAGACAATGCATTCCCCCCCACCCCATATAGATCCTTACACACGAACACACACAGACAGACTCACAAAGAGAGACCCTGCTCAGACAGACACACACACAGCCGGACACACAGAGTCAGAACAGACGTGCACACACCAGCAGTACAGACCCCCACAGACGTTGTCTAATACACAGGCGTACCCCAACACGGCGACCTCTCCATGCCGGAATCCGAGGACTCTGCAGCCTTCAGGAGGCCGCAGGTTGCAGGACTGGGAGTGGTGCACACACGCTGGTCTGGGACTCTGGGGACCCCCACTCAAGGTGGGGAGACTTCTCTGGCAGCCCTGGGCGCTTGCTTGCACTCAGGACCGGGTAGGGTGGGGTTGGTATCAGCTCTCACACTATCATTCTCTCCAGCCCTGACTCAAGCCCGTATAGCTGGAACACAGCGGACACATCGACAACTGTTCCTCCACTCCTCGTAGGATAGAGTCCAGTGGTCTAACGAACACACAATCACACGCACGCGTCTCGAGAAATCAAGCCCTTAAGGATGCAGCCGGTTTTTTTTCAGCTGCCCATAACAGTTCCACCCCTATTCTCTTTCGGAGACTGGACGGGACAGGTTGCCAGGCTCGAAGGGAAGGGAAGCTTGGGCGCCTAAGAGCTCTGTCTTAGACTCAGGGTGTGTCCTCAAGGGGCGGGACCAGCGCACCCGGAGGGAGAGGGTCCTCAGGCTCCCCCGGGCGGCGCCCTGGGGCGCTGCGCTAGGCCTGCGTGAGGGAGGGGCTGTCGCGGGCTGAGGCCGGCCTAGGCACCAGGGTGTTTGTGGGTGGGAGCCCTTGTTGAGTTTGCTTCTTTCGTATCTCCTTTTCCAGGTAGCAAAAGAGCAACAGGCTTCCTGCATGCCCGCTGGACTGAGACCCGGATTTGGGTTAGACCCATCTCACCCTCCCATTCTGCCCTGGCCCCTTGCCCGGCCGCCCACCCCATCAGTAAAGAGACTCGGTCTCGTACAGATATAGTTTATTGATTCGGCCCGGAGGCACCGCAGCGCAGCGGGCCAAGTTGGCACTGGGAGGAACGGAAGGAAGGACAAACAGGCACGGCTCTACATCGGGGAGCCCCGAGGTGGCGACCCGCGCGCCTCTTCGTCTTTGCCAGGAGCACATAAGTTCACGTGCCTCGGTGCTCCATGCCCCATTGGAGGAAAGGGAGGAGGACACAGAAAGGGTCATAAAGAGGGGACTCGGGCAGGGGAAATCAAGACAGAGGAGGGGCTGGGGTACTCGCTGCAGGAGGCGGGACCTGAGCCTGAGCTGGCCAGTGTGCTCACAGAGCAGCCACCTTGACCCGGGGGTGGGGAGTGGGCGGGTGGCCTGGAGGAGAAGCGGGGCTGCTAGCTGCGGGTGTAGTAGTCGTAGTCGTCCTCACATGCGTCAAAGGGGCCTGGCGGGCTGCGAGGCGCGCCTTCCCGGTCGGACAGAGGGCGCTCCCGCAGGCGCACAGCATCGTATAGACCCTGCGGTGGCTCATCCAGCAGCACATCGCGCTCGGAGCGGGAGCGCTTCAGGCGGCCCACGTTGCGCAGAAGCAGCAGGACGGGCGCATACAGCAGGTTGGCCAGGCCCATAACAAGGCTAAGCTGCTCAAAGCCAAGCGAGTGCACGATGTGGCCCGCCACTATGGGCCCGAGCGCATAGGCCACGCAATAGGATATGTCGGCAATGGCATAGACGCTGCCATAGACCGAGACGTGGCGCACGTCCACAAGAAAGGCGAGCGTGGGCAGCAGCGCCGTGTCCACCAGCGCAATGCCGAAGCAGAGGCCGCAGAGCGAGACCACTAGTGGTGCAAAGGAGCGGCAGGCGGGCACCAAGCACGAGCTGGCGCCTATCACTGCCAGCCCGAAGGCGCCGTACAGCCACTGCAGGTGGGGGTAGCGCGCTGCCAGTCGCACTGTGAGGTACACGCCTAGCACGTGCGGCACGAAGGCCGGCAGCCAGGCTATGCCTGCGTCCCACTCGGACGCCGCCATCGTGTGCTCCATCCACGTGGCGATGGTAGGCTCGAGAAAGGCGAGGGGGATGTTGCAGGTGGTGAGCGCCCCTGCCACCACGGCGATGTAGGGGTCCAGCATGAGGCGGTGGATAGGCGTGCCCACTGGCAGGTTGGCCCGCGCCCGCGCCGCGGCGGAGAAGGGCTTGGCCACGACCAGCAGCAACAGGGCGTCGAGCAGCGAAACCATGGCGAGCACCAGAAAGGGCGCGGTCTTGCCCACGAACTTGTGGAGGAACCCCCCGAAGGGCGGCGCCACTAGGCTTCCGAAGCTGATGAAGGCCAACGCCAAGCCCAGGGCACGACTGCGCTCCGGCTCCTCAGGATACTTGTCGGCGATCATGGCAATGCCAGACGTGTCCGCGAAGGCCGAGCCGAGACCCTGCAGGCTGCGCGCGGCGAAGAGCGTCGCGTAGTCCTCCGCAAAGGCAAACATCACTGTAGAGGCGAACAGTACGCCCAGGCCCATAAGCAGCGGCAAGTCATAGCTCATGCGGTCGATGAAGGTCCCGCTCAGGGGGTTCACCAGCAGCTGCAGGATGGCCTTGGAGGCAAACAGCACCCCGATCTTCACGTCCTCGTTGTCGGTGGGGTATTGGGGCTGCGCGGTAGACCTGTCCGGCATCGCGGCCGTCGAGGACTCAGAGGTGTTGACCGTGTCTGCACTGGCATTGGCCGGAGTGGGCGGCGGCAGGGTGGTCACACACACTTTGGAAGTCAGGGTGGGCTTCTCGCTGGCCGAGTGCACGTAGTAGGGCACGATGGGCACGATGACCATGTACAGCATGTTGTCCAGCAACAGCGCCACGCACACGATGACCAGCACCAGGCGCCGCTGCCGCCGGGGATCTTGCAGCGCCGCGCCCACCGCCTCCGACAGCTTGCTGGCTGCCGCCGGGGCCTGACCCGCCGGCGCCTCGGGTTCCATCACCCGCACCCCGCCGCTCTTCCGAGGACGCTTCGGCCGGGGCCGGGCGCGCGCGCCCTGCAGTGCAGAGACCAGGGCGCGGAACTTCGGGGAACCCTGCTCGCCGGGAAAGGCAAGGACCCTGTCCGGCGAGGCGCCGCCGCTGTCCGGAACCGAGCTCGGGACCCGCCGCCGCTGGGCTCAGGGGCGGTCAGGAAAGGCGGCCGTGCCAAGGCGCCGGAGCCGGAGACTGAGCGCTCTGAGGCTCGGGCGCGCAGGGAGCCACCCCCGCAGCGCTGAGAGGCCGCCTGAGCAGGCCGAGGGGCATGCTGCTGCCGCCCGCCCGCCGGCTCGCTCGCCCCGCCGCTCTCCCCTCCCCTCGCGTCGGCTCTTGCCTCCTCCGCCGCCGCCTACTCTTTTTTTCTTTTACACTCGGGGCTGTGACGCGGCGAGTCTCGGCCCCCGAGTGGTGCCCGGGCCACTTGCGTCGCTCATGCTAATGCGACGTCGGCGGGGCGGGGGCTGGGGGCGGGGCGCTGCCGGGAGGGGGTCCTCTCCCCAGATGCGCCAAGGCTGGAAGCCCCAGAAAGGGGTCTCGGTGCGGAAAGAGTCCTGGCCAAACCCCTGAGGATGGGTGCGCCGCGCGACAAGCGGGTTCTCCGCCCCAGCAGTTCTAGGACTCGTGGGGTCCGCGCCCGCTCTTCTCCCCACGGAGAGGGGCACACAGCGGCCGCTTTCCCCCGGCCCCGCGGGAGAGGGGGGCGCTAGGGGCTCCAGATCTCCGCCTTAGCCTGGATCTCAGCGCGCAGCGGGTAAGGAGTCCCCGAGGTGAGCCGCGGCTACGTCCATCTGTTCTCGCAGCTGGAATGTGGGGCAGTGACTGGAGGGGCGCCAACTACAGATCCCTCAACCCTTTCTCTGGCCCCGCCCCCTGGCCCCTTCCACGCCGGGGAGGGGAGGCGCATACTGCTGGACTGGGTTCCGACCGACCGGCCCTTCGGGAGAATGTCACAGCAGAGAACTCCAGACTAAGAGCATCTGGGGATTGAGGGGAGAAGTCGCTTCGTCCCCACCCGGGGCCCCCAATATCAGCTCTGCCCCGCCCACCCTACCGCTTTCCCCACCTCCTTCTCCTAACCAGTGCGCCCCCTTTCCGTTTTAACTGTCCGGGTCCGGCAGCTCCGCCTCTTCTCCCTTCCCGCCTCCTCACTCCCTCCCCGTTCTAACTCCTCCCAGGCAGTCTCGTCTTCGCACTACACCAAGCCCTCCCTCCGCTCCTGCGAGGTCCCGCCCCCTTCCCAACCCCACCCCCACCTCCAATCTCCAGAGCTGCCTCCAAGTCCCGGGTGGGCTCAGGGAGTGATGTGGCGGGGTCTACGCCTGGAGCCGTAAGAGACCCCGCGTGGGCGCCGAAACCATTTCCTGGGCAGGATCCAGCAGCTTTGCTCTCAGCAGAGGTTCAAGGGGGGGCTCACCTTAAGAGGGCCACACCCGCTGAGACGCCCCGTTCTCAGAAGACAAGGTGAGCCGCCCTGGCTTTGCGCTGGGCCTAATGCGTCCCCAGCGTTGACCATGGATGGCACATCGAGTCCATGTTCTGGTCTGCGGACTGGCCCGAGAGAGGCTCTGAGGCAGTGGAGGCTGGGAGATTTGTGCTGTTGAGATTACAGTTTGTCCCTTTCTTCCAGAGTCAGAGAGGATTCTTCCCATCCTTCTGGCCTCAAAAGCAAACTACCATTAGACACCGCTTCTTCCCTTACGGTGCTCCCCACCCCGAAGGAGGCATCCTGATACAGTGGAAAGAACTTGGGCTTTAGAGGCAGAGGACTGAGATGGCTCCTGGCTCTGCCACCTACTAGTTAGGGCGCCTGGGAGGAAGGGGGGGAATCACTTCACCTCTCTATCCCTCAGCTTCTTTATCTGTAAAATGGATAATAGTACCCACAGCTTAGGGTGCCTGGCACACAGTAAGAGCAATGTAAGTGGCTGCTGTGGTTATTATTATCATCTGTAAGATGTGTCGTTTTATCTTCATTTTACAGCTGTGGGTCTGGTAAAGAGCAGATAAAAGTTTCAGGGGTGCCCTGGCTTCCTGGCTTGCCCCGCTGGTTAAGCAGGCGTTATCATTCCAGGCTGTGCCTTGGCTGGTGAGACGCCCAGAAGGCATTGGAAAGTTGGCTTCTGTCCCTGAGATAGCTGTCGGATGAGGTGATGGAGACCAGCACGCCAGGGTGAGAGGCAGCAGCCTTGCCACCCATTGCCCAATCTCTCCACCCACCCAGACACCTCAGGGAAGGAGAAGAAACTTCCACTTAAGGAGTTGCCAACACCTGCTCTGAAGTGGCCAAACTGTCCTCTGTCTGAGGGAGGGAAAAAGTTCCAGTATGGGGACAGGCCTGGCTCTGGGTGACCTTGGGCAAGTCACAGCCTTGGTCTCTGTTAAGTAAGGGGTTAGGGGACTCCTAACTCGCTGCAGCCCTCAGCAGGAAATGGGTGCTGTAGAAGGGCTCCGTTGGGTGAGATGATTATTTTAAATTTTATTTGAAGGCCGTTAGTCAGTACACACCCTCTCCAGCTCATTGCAGTCTTTCTCCAGCTGGCTGCACAAATTTACATCACCTGCCTCGCTCTCTGGTCTTTTGAGTTGGAGACCTCTGGTCCCTTCTGACTCTCCCATTATGAGGCTTTCAAAGGGACAGTCTTCCCACCTACTGAGCAATTATCATGTATGCATATGTTGTTTGCCTTATCTGATCTGAAAGAGGGGGGTTGGAATTTAAGGCAGAAGTTTTCTGTCTCGTGGCTAAAGAACAGTGGAATCTTAGAGAAGAGAAACTTTCCCAGGGCCTTCAAGATGCAGATCCCTTCTTCCAGCTCTCTGGCCCACAGAATTCATGGCTGTTCCTGAGCATAAAGGCAAGTTATCTCTGGGCTCATGCCTAATTCTCCAGGCCTCTGTTCCCCTATGGCAGGAAACAGGTTCGTTTATTAAGCACATCTCTGTGCCAGAGGTGTTGTGTGTGCTGCTTTATTTAATTCTCACTCAATCCTGGTTCAGTGTAGGTGCTATTTCCCCTGTCTTATTGATGAGGAAGTTGGGCATGGAGAAGCTGGGGCACTTGCCTGAGATTCCAGCAGTAGAGCCTAAATTTAAACCCAGGCCATGGGGACCAGTCCTGTTGTCCTCATGCTGCTTCCCTGTTCCTTGTGCCTCATCATGCCTCTGCTGCTCTTTGTGCAAGGTGACCACACCCTCCCTGTCGGTGCCAAGGAGAGGGGCGGATGAAGATCCATGGAAGGAAAAGAGGCCAGGATGGACGGATGCCTCCCTCCAAAGCAGCAGCCCTCCACACAAAACTCACCAGGACATCCCCCCCAAAACACACACACACACACACACACACACACACACACACACACACACACACACACCCAGACTTCACCCAGGCAGGCAGGCAGGCATGCAGGAAAGAAGGAAGGAAGGAAGAAAGATGGTCCAGGACCAGCTCCTTAAGGAAGCTCCAGGGACACTAAATTCCCTCACCCTCCCACTTCCAGCTTAGAAGGCAACCCCCCACCTGTGCATCAGCAGCCCCAAGGACTAGGGTGGAGGAGTTGGCAGCAGGCCAGGACGCCTTGCCTCAGCAAAAAGCTGAGCCTTGGCAGGAGGGGAACAACCGCTATTCTGGCCCTGGCCTGCAGGGAGCTGTCCAGGGTGCTGGTACAGGCTTTGCCACTTGCCAACCAGCCTCCCTCAAGGGCCCTGACCCTCCATCTTCCTGCACCTGTGGCTTCCTCTTCACCAGAACTCTTGGTAAATTCCTTCCCAGAGAGTCCTCTATCTGAGCATAACTCGCAGGCAAAAGGGAACTTCCCATCCAATTCTGTTGGAGAAAATGAAAGCAATTTTTTCTCTCTTTTCTCAACCAGATGTAGTAACTATTACTAGAGAGTACATATCTAGTAAGTGGAATGAGTAAAGCAAGGAACTTATTTATAAGACACATAGATGTGTTTATAAAGTGCCAGGCACCGTTCTAAGCATTTTATAAACATTAATTCACTTATCCTTTATCAACCTTCATACTACCTTTTTGCAGGTAAGGACGCCAAGGTATAGAAATTCATCCACAGTCAGAGAGCTCTCAAGTGGTGGAGACAGACTTCATATGCAGGCTAGCCCCAGCATCCAGCTCTCAGCCACCGTGCTATCCTGCTCCAGGACGAATGAAGATTATGAGGTGACTTACTTGAAAGTATCTAGCTCAATGCCTGACACTTAGTGGGAGCTTAATTATTATTGCTTTGTATGAATAGAGACAGGTTGATGATTTCTGGCTGACAATCTTCCTTCTCATTTTATCCATTGCCTACAGTTGTGACCTCAATCTGCTAGAAAAACAAAAAATTTTTCTACACCGGACTAGTGCCATAGTGGAGCTTGCTGGGGACTCGGGGAGTCCCGGTATGTGGCAGCTTAGGGAGGGAGGGGGTGGAAGGATAGCCATGTTGCACCTGTGCCTGGGTGAGGTCTGGTGTGTGTGTGTGTGTGTGTGTGTGTGTGTGTGTATCTGGGGGGGTCCTGGGGGAGTTGTGTACGGAGGGGGACTGCTTTGGAGGGAGGCATCAGTCCATCATGGCCTCTTTTCTGAGAAGGTCATGGACTGGGTCAATTCCAGGGCCTTGCCATTTGTTGCTTCACTGAGACATCTGGTCCCAGAGACGGGAAATGGCCATGTATCTGTGGAGAAGCAGGTTGTTGGTGGTAGTGGCAGTCTGTGGGCAGGGCACCTGCTCTTGATTTATTATTTCTTTGTCTCCCAGAAAGCACTTGAGTGCCGGCTTCGTTCCAATGAGGCCCATGAGCCTCTCTGGATTCCAATACTGGGAGGGGGGGTGCAGTTTACCCTGCCCTCGCCGACCCCTCCCTTGTGTGCTTCCTCGGCGGGGGGGCCTCAGGGCCTCAGCATCACTTAATTAATTTAGGTTTCCCCAGCCACATATTTCCAGATTCAAAGGAACAGAGCGGCCCTGTCAGCCTTTCCCGGAAGCCTGTGAGTCTGGTGGCTGGAAGCCAGAAGGACTACGTGCCTGCCTGCCTGCCCTTGGCCAGCCTGTCCTTAGGGGCCAGACTTGCCTTATGCACAGCATGGCTGGGCTCCAATGGGAAAAGAAGGAGACTGCAGCTCCTGCACTGTGTGTGGGACTTACAGCTCCTCTGTACAGCTCCCAGAGAAGGGGCGGCCTCTACCCGCTTTCCTGTAAATCACTGAGTGGAAGCAGAGCCTCAAAATTCCCTTTGTCTCTGCTCCCCCCACTCACTTCCCACCCCAATCGAATGAGTTTCTCAGGTGCATCTCCCTCCTCCATCAAGACCACCCCTGCCCCTGGCGCAGACTGCGCATCTTCCTTTGCACTGGGGCAGTCAATTACATTCCAGCTTGTCCTTTGCCTCCTGACCTGGCCAACCCACTCCTGCACAGATGCCAAACTTCTTTCCTCTGTAAAGTTTCAGGCACGTTCTCAGGGACCAACATACCTTGCAGGGGCCCCTGATGCCTGGGACTAGGGTCTATCTTCTTCTCCCAGCCTCATGGCTTTCCACAACCTGCCCCCCACCTCCCATTCTCCCTGTCTTCCCTAATGGCCACAGGAGCTCCCACCTCTGCGCTTTTTTAAAAATTAAATTTTATTTTTTTATACAGCAGGTTATTATTAGTTATCTATTTTACACATATTCGTGTATATATGTCAATCCCAATCTCCCAATTCATCACACCACCACCCCCAACCCCGCTTCCCCCCTTGGTGTCCATACGTTTGTTCTCTACATCTGTGTCTTTATTTCTGCCTTGCAAACTGGTTCATCTGTACCATTTTTTCTAGATTCCACATATATGTGATAATATACAATATTTGTTTTTCTCTTTCTGACTTACTGCACTCTGTATGACAGTCTCTAGGTCCATCCACATCTCTACAAATGACCCAATTTCATTCCCTTTAAGGCTAATATTCCACTGTATATATGTACCACATCTTCTTTATCCGTGCGTCTGTTGAAGAGCATTTAGGTTGCTTCCATGACCTGGCTATTGTAAATAGTGCTGCAATGAACATTAGGGTGCATGTGTCTTTTTGAATTGTGGTTTTCTCTGGGTTTATGCCCAGTAGTGGGATTGCTGGGTCCCACTTTGAATGGGAAGTTCTCTTGGCCCATGCCCAGCTTTGCCTCTCCTTGGTTGCCATACCTTCCTGATCCCTGAAATAATGTGAATAACCTCCCTTTCCTCCCAGCATGAATCCCCTTGCGTTATCTACTCCCCATCAGGAGTTAATCCCACGTGGTGGTGGACCTGTTCCCCCACACCAGCCTGCGAGCTCCTTGAAGGCAGGATCTGCGTCCGGGTGTCTAATAACAAGATTTTGCTTCTTATGCATTCTGCAGAGCACTGGCCATAAAACTGCAGAGGAGCTGATGTGTCAGTGGTTTTGAAATCCATCTCTACATTTATTAAAATGAAAATTAATCACATAAGTAGTACATAAATAGAAATTGCTCACAGAGATTGCTCATAGAAATTAGGGCATTATAAACGTTTCTTTCTGGCCCCCAACCCTGGTCCCTTCTGTTACCTCTCAGACTACCACTGTTCCTGTTTTTAGCATGTATTTTCCAAGCCCTTGTTAAACGCTCTCCATACATATCTATGAACCCATATAAAATGTAACATAAGCAGCCTCTGTGTTTACATAAGTATATTTTTACATAAATGTTGTTATATATGTATCATTCTGCAGTTCTCTCCTTTTCCACTCAACAATGTATCCACTTTAGTCTATACAGAAACAGCACGATTTTCTTAGCTGTTGCACATTATTTTTTGTTATGAGCAGACCCCAGAGTTTACAGCTATTTCCTTAGGTGGCCATTTGGGTTATGTCTAATTTTTAGGTGTGACAATGTTGCAATGAATCTCCTTGTGTTGTATGGAGGCGCTTCCCCCAGAGATACACCAAAACTTGGTAGATCCCACCAATCTGTGTGCTTTTTAAATTTGAAAAGAAATTTCTAAATTGCCCTCCAAAGTGACTGCATAAGTGTATACCCTCACAAAACAGAGGACACAGTCCTAAATATCCTTGCTAACACTTGCTCTTCCTTTTTCCCTTTTGTCAATCTGATGGGAGAAAAATGGTGTTCATTATTGTTTTAATTATATTATTGTTTTAATTGGCTGACTACCTTTTCATATGTGTATTAGCCATTTGCATTTTCTTTTTTGTAAATTGCTGCTACTTTCTTTCCCCATTTTTCTATTAGATTCTTTGTCTTTTTTCTTCCTGAGTTGTAGTAATTCTCATTAAATAGAATATCATCATTTAATAGACTAACATCATTAAATAAAATATCTTTGCCCTGGACATGTCCATTGTGGCTAAAACTGGTGTTCCTTCTTCACTACTAGAATTTATCAGTTATACGTATTGGGCAGGATAAATTAGAGTGGATGTGGTGAAGTGGACACACCAATTAAAACCCTTCAGAACCTCTTCACCATCAATGGGAAAGAGTCCAAATGCTTTAGCTTGACATGAAGGGTCCTCTATAACTCATCTACCTCTATGGTCTCAGTATGAGGCCTGGGTTTGATTCCTAGTCCATCACCTGTCTAACCTTAAGCAAATTTTCTTCAATTCTCTGGATCTAGTTTCCATCATTTAAAAAACTGTACAGAGTTGTCTCTCCTCTGCAAGTTTCTAACTCTCTGACCTTGTGAAAAATTACTTAACCTCTCCAAACCTTACTTACACATTAGTAAAATGGGTGCATTGACAATGCCTCACAGGGTTTGGTATTGTTGGAATGAAATTCCTTGTGAAGTAAGTTGATGCTGTTGTTAATTATACCTCTCCCTAGCCACCTAGGTGACTTCTCATCTTTTACAATAAAATCAAGCCTCTTTGTCCCACCTTCCAAATAAAACTGATTTCTCCTTCCCTTGGATCAGTTCCATGTGTCTATCACTGTACTTGTCATACTGTATCATGAGGATGTGTTCATGTGTCTGTTTCCTCTACCAGGGTGTGTGTCCTTGCAGGAAGGATCTAAGGTGGCTGGGTTGCGCTCAGCACCTGGTACACAACACACCCAATAGATGACTGTGCAATGGAAGAACAGAACTGTTTATCTCTTTTGAAAAGGATAGACTTTCTCATTGTGCCAAAATTCTGTTGAGCCTGGAATGGACAGGGGAACACTTAGAGAAAAGCTTACGTGTTCCTGAAAAATACCCCAGATATACCCTGGGGATAGCCAGGAAACATGTTTGCTTTAAGGCACATTGACAATGCAGGCTTGCTGAAAAGCTTCCCTGGTTGACCAGTTCCGTAGGCAAAAGATAGTTAAGGGAAACTCTGTATTTTACATTCGGAGTTGGTTCTGTTGGGAAAACCAAGAAGATCTATGAAGGCTGCCAGCCAGCTCTCCTGGTTTTGGAGGCTCGTCTTGATCCAAAAAGTGAGCACTGATCAGTCAGAGTCACTTCGATTGTCAGACCCGAAAAGTGTAGGTTTGAGGCAGGGAAATCTTGGGGGCCAGCAGGAGGGAGGGCAGAGGATTACTCCGGAAGGATGTTCCTTGCAGATGCAGGGCCTGCATACTGTGTACCCCCCACCCCCAGGCTCCAAGTCATTGGGGAGGGACGGGTCTGAGTTGTGAACATGGGTCTGGAGAGGGCAGCGGTGCTACAGACTCAGCCCCGTTTCCCTGACTTGTGTGTAAGTGGCTAGAAGTTGGTCCTTTCTCAGGCTGCCTGCCAGCACCTTCTCTAGGCATGTCTGTGATGTAAGAGAGGTCAGCAAGGAGTCCTAGTGTGACCCCTGGCCCTGTGCCAGACACAGTGGCAGGCTTTTACCATTATTAGCTTTCAATATCATAACACCCCTGTGAGCTAAGTGTTCTTCTGGGCTGGCCCCATTGTATAAATTGGCAATGCAGGGGCTTGAGTAATGTGGCATGGTCACAGGGCTGTCTGACTCATGCCCATGGGTTTATCCATTTGGCCTTGTGACTTCTGTGCTTTTGGGGGCCGTGGAATTCCTCTGTGACCTCCAGAGCCCTGCTCTTTCCCCCTGACCTGTGTGCAGGGTCATAGTTGCCATCCTCCCCTGGATGCTGGGGACCACACAGCCCCAGATACAGAGGCTGTACCTGACTCCTCCTTCTCCAGACGTTCTGACTTCTGTCCTTATTATCTCATGCTAGGACTCTTGCAGTAGCTTTGTGGCAGATCCCCCGCCTTCAGTATTGCCACTAGCTCCTGACCCCCCAAACTGCTCTCACAGTCAACGTTTTACAACATAAATCGTCCCCATAGTAGGCACTCGATAGATATTTATTAAATCGGTCATCCTGCTTTAAATTCCCATTGCCTAGGGTCGAACTCAAAAGGTAACCTTGGCTTTCAAGGCCCTCGGTGTGTGACTCCAGCCCCTCCCCGTGCTGCTTCTCTTGGCACGGCTGGCCACACATGCACAGGTGCCTGTCCAGGACACCAGGGTCTGACATGCCGTGTCGTGTTGGCATCCACGTTTTCTTTCCCAGCAGAATAAGTTACTCACCACTGGGAGCATCCTGGCCCACGTGCACACACCTCAAACCTAGCACTTGCAGGGTGGCTTCCAGGCTTGGATTGCATGTCTTCCCCCCACCTTGACCTGTATTTAATCCATCTAACATCTCCAAAGCCCACAATGGTGCCTCACAGGCAGAAAAACATCTGGGGATGGTTTGTGCCACATGCACGTACAGATGTGTGTATCGATACCTCTGAAGTGAGACATGATCTTGTTTCCACTATATTTATGTTGAATGCTGGTCATAACCCACTAACCTGGATTTATAACCAGAAAATCGTTGGTGACTTGCAGCTTGTAAAACGTGGCGCTGGCTCACTTCTTCCTGAAAACGGCTTTATCATGTTGATACTATGATTCTCTCCCATGTATTATCTGATGACTCTGAGATACAGAGAGATGAAATAACTCACTCGCGGTCACACAGCCAGGGAGAAACAGAGCCAGGGTTTGAATCTAGGTGGCCCCAAAGCCCATGCTCCCAACGCCCACAAATGTGGCTTTGATGATTGATCGGGACTCGAGGTTCTAGTAGGACAAGAGGCCACAGTGAGCCCTGCTGCAGAGGTGGCTCCCAGCTCCCTACACACCCTTCGGATGTGGACAGAAGGAAAAAAAGAGCTGGAGTGATCTCCTCCCTCCGAGGTCGAGCTATGGCTGTACCTCCAGGGGTGAGGGGGCAGGTAGCTTGTGCTGAAGTGCGGATATCGGGATCTGGGACCAGGGAGAGCAGCGTGTGAGGGAGGGCTGGTGGACATGTGAACAGGGCTGCGAAGCACACAGCCGACTGCAGGACAGCGGTGCCCCTGGTCCTGCCCGTGATTGTGCACCGACAACAGCCAATGCTTCTCATGCACGAGCCGTGACCCTCTCAGATCTGTCACCACTGTGTCCCCAGCACCTGGCGTCGTGATTGTGGAGCAAACAAACAAAAAGTGGCTTTTTTTTTTTTTTTTTTTTTGGAGGCATTTGTGGGGAGGAAAGTGAGCGGAGCTCTGACCCTTTCTTGTTGAGGCACAAAGATATTAAAGTACAACTGAAGAACTTTGGGGGCCTGCGCTGTGGACATGTGACAAAATGGGGCCCTGAGACGAAGAAAGTCTAGGTTACTAAGCTGGGGATTCCAACCCCCAAGCTTCTGGTGATGTCGTGGGAGGTTCTGGAGAAAAACCTTTTACCTTGATGAAAAGAACTGGCCCCCTGGGGCACAGGAAGGTGGCCCAGAACACCTCTGACTGACACTGACTCTGGCCATCCCGACCACCTGGGTCAAGTTCCATAGTGAGTCCTGACTCAGAGCTGTCTAAGTGCAGGAGGGGAATCCCCTGCATATCCCTGGAGCTCCAGATGGTGACATGGACGGGAACACAGAGACTTCATAGCCAGAGACATGAATGCAGGTGTGCGGAGACCTCTCCCCACGTGGGTGTGCAGCCGGGGCCCCCGACTGTGGGGAAGATCATGTGACTCAGTTGAAAGCATGATAAGCTTTGTATCAAGAAACTAACCAGAGCACTGTTTGCCCAGGCAATTAACATGCTATTAATTACACTCCATTTAAAGCTAGTTTCAGAACGAATTCTTGATGACACGTGTGTGCACCCCTCGTAAGGAATGTGCCTGTCTCCTCTGGGCTGTGAGGCCTCAGTCTGGGGCTGGACCATTGGCAGGTTCCATGACTGTCCAGGCTGGTACAGGATGGACTGTCCGTGGGTTTGTAAATGAATAAGTGACAGGTGGATTGGCACCATGTCTTCCCGGGAACTTCTCAGATGCCATCTGGTAGCAGACAGCATGACCTGGAACGTTCGTCTCGTCTGACCCCAGATATTGAGCAAATTCCAGCCTCCCTTGTGGAGTGTTTAGTCTGCACAGTTGATGGGCTCAGGAAGCCTCTGTCCTTCCTCTAGTGACGGGAAGGAGCGGGTGGGGTAGGCACACCCTGACCCACGCGGTGCGAGGGCAGGAGACCAATGTCACACTTTGAGGCAGGGGTTCCAGGTGGGAAGCCAGGTCAGGGGGCCGTGGGTAAGGGGTGGGGTGTGCTGGGGTGCAGAGCCCTGGGACCGGGGGGGGGGGCAGTGTGCCAGGGCCCCAGGGAGCCAACTGGCTTTTCATGGCTAATTGAAGGGCGCAATATAAAGATCCCCATGTTTGGGATTTTTCTCAAGGATACAGTCCCGGATGTGGAATGACTGGTCCAAACGGTAGGACCATCTTTATGTCTCAACTCATACAGCCAAACGGCTTTCTAAAAGCATGATGTGGCCTCCATTCCCACTATCAGGGTGCCTCTTTTCACCCTGACAACACCCAGGTTTATTACCTTAAAAGACTAACAAGCTAACCTGGGAACTCTGTCATCTTGTTTAATTACTGTCCTTTGATGATTAGATGTCGGCCTCCTGCCCTCCTGGCGGCCTCCAGGCACTCTAGACCCCACCCTCGCCAAAGCTGGCAGGTCCTCTGTGTGCCTGCTCTACCCACCTCAGGTGCTTTGCACCTGCTCTCCCCTCTGCCTGGAAAGTAATCCATCTGCATGTCTCATTCCCTCATCTTTCTCCCATCTGCACTTATTAATGAAGGCTTCCCAGACCACCTTGCTTAAAATCGTACCCCAGTACTTCTTTTTTTTCCCCGGCCCCCCTCCCCGCACCCCAGTACTTCTTATCCCTCCCTAGCTGCTTTATTTTTTCCAGTGTACCTGTCCCCATGTGCACAGTTTATAGATTATGTTTACTGTCTGTCTCCCTTCCCTGGAATGGATGCCCCAGGAGGGCACACGGAAAGGGAAACAAGGCCAGGGTGCAGAGCTGAATGTTAGCTAGAAAGAGAGAAGCCAGCCACACTTTCCCCTACCAGCACCTAACCGCCCCCCTGCCCCCGCCTGGGGCCCAGCCCTGGCTGCTCAGCTGGAGTGGAGGCGGAGCTGGGGATGGAGAAGCATGGGGGTGCGTCCTGGTGTCTGACCCCTCTGCTGCTCTTTGGGGAGGGCTGGGAGTGGAGGGAGAATCTTTCCACTGCCCCCCAGCAGGGTGTTAACGCATGGGAGACCTCCTGGCCATTCTCTGCCTCAGCTGCATTTCGGGTGACAGTGCACAGCCTGTAGCAAGGGCTGAGTGCATGGCCCCTCTGATAGGGAGCCCTGAAGTGTCCTGGGAGGTGAGGGTGGGGGCCCTGGAGGTGGCAGGCACTGGCACTCCAAGGACCTTGAGCGGCTGTTGAATTAATCCAGAGGGAGGGTGGGAAAGAGATGGTGTCCCTGGAGAAAAGCCAGGCTTCAGGGAGGCCCAGAGGTGGAGGGCGTGTTTGAGGAAAGTGTAACTTGGAGGAGTCGTCCACAGAGCCAGGTGGTGAAGGAAGGGCTACGGTGAGCTGATGGCGTGTGACTTTTTTTTTTTTTTAACATCTTTATTGGAGTATAATTGCTTTACAATGGTGTGTTAGTTTCTGCTTTATAACAAAGTGAATCGGTTATACATGTACATATGTTCCCATATCTCTTCCCTCTTACATCTCTCTCCCTCCCACCCTCCCTATCCCACCCCTCTAGGTGGTCACAAAGCACCGAGCTGATCTCCCTGTGCTATGCAGCTGCTTCCCACTAGCTATCTATTTTACGTTTGGTAGTAAGGAAACCATAAACAAGACCAAAAGACAGCCCTTAGAATGGGAGAAAATATTTGCAAATGAAGCAACTGACAAAGGATTAATCTCCAAAATTTACAAGCAGCTCGTGCAGCTCAATAACAAAAAAACAAAACAGCCCAATCCAAAAGTGACGTGTGACTTTGAGAAGAGAAGCAGGAGGGGAGAGGGTTAATGGCATCTACCCTCTGCTGGGACTCTTAATGTGCCGAGACACAGACCAAGTGTCCTGCCCAGGGAAACTGCCCTCTGTCCCCATAGTCACTGGTGGTCCAGACTTCCCTTCAGCTTATCCAGGGACAAGCCTTCACTGAGACTGTCCCCAGGGCCTCTCGGCCTGGGAGATCTGTGTCCTTCTGTCTTAGAGCCTGTGGCTCTCACTCCTTGATTCCTGAGCTCCTCCTACCCTGCTCAAGACCACTGGGGCTGGAAGCCTGCATCAGCAGAGAGCTGGCCGCGAGCCCTTAGAAGGGAGCTGGTCAGGACCAGGTCCGAGCAGAACTGAAAGCTGCCAGGGTGAAGCCTGGGTGGGCTCTATCTTGGTGAACATCAGAGATCGCACCTCATGGGTGGAGACTACCACCCACAGCAGCCAGCCCCAGATGAGGAGACGTGCATCCCAGCTTCACTCACTGGGCAAGGCTGTGTCCTCCAGCAGCCAGAGCAGAGTGGAGGAGCCCAGCGGGTCTACGAATGGCTCATTCAGGAGGCCTGGAAACCCCAGGAGACACAGGAGCTGCTGAGAAGTCTCCGTGCCTCCCAGGATTCTGAGTAACGCAGGCATCAGGTCCTGTGGAACTGGACAAGCAGGTTCTGCCCTTGACTGATGGAGACACGAGTGACACAGTGAATCCTTTGGGAGGCCTTCCCTTTTCATCGGTTCTTCAGCAAGAGAAGTGGAGTGAGGCAATCAGCTGGGAGGGGGGCGAAGGGAGAAAGCTGCCGGGCAGAGTTGGTTTGGCCTTGCTCTGAACTTGGAAGGCTGAAGGCTTGAGGTGAAATGAAGGATGGGCTCTGGGGGCATCTTGGTGGATGGGAGGGCCATACCTCGTCTGTCCTGGGAAGGGGGGCTCACCCCAGGAGGACAGCTTCAGAATTGGCAATGCCTAGAGGAGGTATCGAGGCTGGGGAGAGGGCAAAGTGCCCAGGGGCCCTGAGGAAGGAGGTGAGACCTGGGGAAGGGAAGGGGGGGCAGGGGAGGAGGGTGCCACCAGCGTGCAGCCGCAATCCTCACGGCTGCATCGCCGAGCGCTTGCCATGTGCTCTACACAGAGCAACTTTCCACGAGGCTCCACATTTAATCCCCAGCCGCCCTGTGAGCCGGCTACCAAAGATCTGCAAATCCTTTTCTGAAACCCTGAGGCCTTAGGGTTTTGGAATTGAAAATCTTTCCTATTTTAGCAAAAGAAGGTAATGCATATACCATATCTTTTCTAACTTTCCAGCAGAGTCTGGGGGAACACCCTATAATCCAATGTATCAGTATTTTCTGCAGAGACGTGTAGGAATATTCACATGTTGCAGCATCAATAGAGACCATAAGAAACAGAAAAAGGCTCATGTCAGTTCAGACAGGTTTTGCCACCCAAAGAGTTAGGTAAAGACAGATTTTGCAGCCACATGAGTTCTAAACCATCTTTTGGCATTTAGTGCTTTTTAGATTTTGAAATGGCAGGTTAGGGATTATGGGTCTGTATTTGTCCCCAAACTGAGGTTCTGATAAATGTAGTGGTGGCAGAACTAAGAAGTGGCAGAGCTGAGGCTCTGAACTTGCGCAGCTCTGGAGGGACACCTACTATTGATATTACACCACGTCAGGGACATCGGGGATGTGGTGCTGAGAGACCAGCTCTCTAAATTTGCAGATGGCCACACACTTGGCTGTTTGGAATCACGAGCAAGAATGCGACGTCCTAGTCATCACAGGAGGACCCAAGCCAGGGGGTTGCTGTGGCCCAGAGAACCAGGCTGCATCTCCAACCCAGGTGCAGAGCCCCAGGAGAGGGTTATCAGACACATCAGCCCATATGATCTTATCTTTGTAGTTTCTAAGGAAACAGGACCCCAGGTGACCTCTTGGAGAAGACCCCTTTACACACAGCCTTGCTCTGTCTTAGCTGTGTCAAACACTGCTTCATTTAGATGTGTTCCTATGCTCCGCCCTTCCCCCAAACTCTCCAGTAGCCCTGCCACTCCTCTGATTGGACACCCGCAGTTCCCCACCCACGGCGGGCAGTCTCCGTATTTGCAGCAAGTTAACTAACAATTTTGTTGGGCTATGGTGGTACATCCCTAGCAGTCTTTATCACATGGACTTTTTTTGTTTTAAGATTTTGATGTGGACCATTTTTAAAGTCTTTATTGAATTTGTTACAATATTACTTCTGTTTTATGTTTTGGTTTTTTGGCCTGGAGGCCTGTGGAGTCTTAGCTCCCCGACCAGGGATTGAACCCGCACCCCCTGCATTGGAAGGGGAAGTCTTAACCACTGGACCTCCAGGGAAGGCCCCACATGGGCTTTGTTATCACTGATGAACAGTGAGGTCTCAAAGCCCTTTTCCACATGCAGTTTCACTCAACCCACACTAAAGACTGGCAAGGTAGATGTTATTACGTGCTCCATTTAACAGATGGAGAAGAAGAGGCTCGTGTTGGTTACCGTAGGGTGCAAGATGTCATGGTGCCAAGACGCAAAGCCAGGTCTGCTGACTAGGGACCAGGCCCTCCCCCCAGGAAGGCCTCCAAGGGTGATGGTTTCAGCTTGGCACAGCTGTGAGTGCCCCAGGGCATGAAGCCCCTCTGCTGTAGCCCTCAGGTGTGAAGGCCATAGCCTGGGCTTCATGTACACATCTGTATTTCCAATTTCTCTCAAAAAACTAGAAAGTCTGATGACTCAGGGCCCTCTTTTCCACCGGACAGCAGCCCACTGAGCCAAGTAGCAGCGTTCCCGTAGAGACAGGCCGTGCGGTCCCCAGCCTCTCACAGGCCCCATCTGGCTACTGTACTAACTTCTGTTAGTCTCCAGCATCCTGTAAGCATTTGAGCTTGTCGTCTTTGCTCCTAACAAATGTCTCTGACAAAATGGGCATCGATCTTTGTTTACATACCTCCCGGCACAGGAAGCTCATTACTTCCTGTGGGAAAGGAAGACTATCTCCATGTGCAGAGAGCCTACATACCGTACTAGACACTGCTTGATAGTACAGTGAACCTGTGAGAAATGCGATTTGAGCTCCATTTCACAGATTAGAAATCGAGGCCTGGCGAGACTTGGTGACTTGTGCATGCCCTGCAGAAGGCGGGGGTGCCGAGCCCGGGACGGGTCTGTCTTCTTCCAGAGCCCCTGCTCTTTCAGCTGCTGCGCCCAGACCTTGTTCCAAGGCTCTGTGGGCAATATCATCTCCATCTCATCACCTCGTTCCACTCATTGCTTGTGCGATACCCTCATGGGGTGTGACTGTGAGTGCTGCCCAGGCTTTCATAGGAGAAACCAGGGCTGACCTGGTGAGAGAAGAGGGCCAGGTCTGGATGTTCCCTCTAGTTTACCAACCGGGAAACTATGGAAAGAGGGAGTTCCAGGTGGTACAACATCTGAACTCCAGCACCCGGGCCGGGAGCTGGGGGGAGGGTGGGACCCAGGAATGCAGATCCTGCTTCCTGGGATTGATCATAGGGTTCTTTTCCAAGACAAACGGGGAAGATGCTACCTGCAGGTAATCAGTGTGAGAAGCATTGAGGCAGGAGACGGAGGTTAAGCTGGGCAGCCGCAGTACCCAGGCCAGGAGGACAAGGGGATGAGAGTGGCCAGCCTGGGAGCTATTCTTGTAGACACAGGGCTGTGACCCACCCATCCCTTTGCCAGAGCTGGAGACAAGATTTAAAGCGGCAGGCTTCCAAGTCTGACATAGAGTCAGCCACATTTTATTTCTTTCAAAAATAAGCAGTTTATTGGCTAGGCAGAAGCTGTTTGGTGAAATAAAGAAACATGTAATCAATTCCTACAGCAGTGCCTGCTAATTTCAGAGAAAACTGACCAGGGCTTGGCTGCAGGGTGTCCTGAGCAGGTACAAGAATCATCTGGAACGCTTAGTAAAATGCAGAGTCCTGGACCCCATCACCAGCAGTTTCTGATTCAGTGGGGTTGGGATTTGTATCTCTAAAGAGATCTCAGCAGGGCTTTGCTCTGGCCTGAAATTATCTTCTATGTTTGCTAAACAGGTTGCTGGTCGAGAGTCTGCGCTGGCCTGGATGATTCCATTACTGGTCTTTGCTGCCACTGTCTGGTCACTCTTGAGAATGACATGTTCTCCCTCTGACGGTATCAACATTCAGTTTTGGGCAACAAAAGGTCTCAGTAGAAGATGGGAACGTTCTGACCTCTATCACCTTCTCTGGGGCAACATTGTGTGTCTATAGTGACAGCTATAAAACATTTCCTTAGTCCTATTTGGGGTATAAAGAGACAAATCCCCCCCAATTTATTTATTAAGGCATATATCAAAAGATTAAGCAGGCAGGATTTTAAAAAATGACTTATTCGTACCTTTATTATATATAATTGACTCAAACTGGTCCATAAGCAAAACAAGCAGGATTTTTTAAAGAAAGAGGATTTCATTATATGTGGAATCTTAAAAAAATATACAAATTAACTTATATACAAAACAGAAATAGACTCACAGACATAGAAAACGAACTTACGGTTACCAAAGGGGAAAGCGGGGGATAAATTAGGAGTTTTATATATATGTATATGTGTGTGTGTGTGTGTGTGTGTACACACACACACACACACATATATATATATATAGATAGATAGATAACCAACAAGGACATACTGTATAGCAGAGGGAACTATATTCAATGTTTTGTAATAACCTCTAAGGAAAAAGAATATATATATTATATATATGCATGTATGTATAACTGAATCACTTTGCTGTACATCTGAAACTAACACAACATTGTAAATCAACTATACTTCAATTAAAAAAAGAAAGAGGCTTTCAAACACCTGCTTGAGGCAGAAAATAGATGTCCTCCTCTCTCAGAGCAGATTCCTAGACCACTTTTCTTTTGGAAGACACATAGAGGTCTTGGTGTGCTTGCTGAGGGACAAGGAGACAGTTCATCTGTCCCCAGGAGAGGGAGAATAACTTACCACCTATGTTCAGCAGTACCGGCCACATCCAAGGCATTTCCCCGGGATCTCTCATAGCAAGAAGCATCGTTATTTCATTCGGGCTTGGGGAAATGCTGACATCCAATACCAAACTATTTAGTGATTGAAATTTGACCTTGGTTTGCCTAACTTCTAATTGCCCCGAACTCTTTGATTTCTGGCAGTGGGCACATCATTTTCTGCAGGTATTTCAGATTGAGGATAAAGGGCAGCGTCCCGGGTTACATTAAACAAAGTAAAACAGATTTGGGTTTGGAGGGTTTTGTTATTATTACTGCGTTTTATTTTACTGCAGAACTTCTTGGAAATTTTCATGAGCCTATCCAGTGTCTTCCAAACTTTTACCACTCAGCCTTTTTACTCCTCCTGAGGATCATTTTAAGGGATTAAAGTTGAAGAAGTGCTGATGTGTTTAAAAAATGCCTTGGGATCAAAGCAGCCAGCAAGCCAGTCATCTCAGTGAGTATTTGCTCTGGGACACTTCTTTGCTCCGAGGTTTCTGGAAGGTGACCTGACCTTTTCCTCTTTGACCCATGACCATGCATAGATCATTCCCTGCCCAGGATTCAGGTCCCTGGGGAAAGTGTGACCCTGTGGGAGGTCAGAGGTTGGGCCTCAATGGACAAATCACTTGATGGATGTATTAGTCAGGGTTCTTCAGAAAGATAGAAACAGTAGGATGTGTATATATACAGAGAGGGAAAGAGAGATTAATTTTAAGGAATTGGCTCATGTGATTGTGGTGGTGTGGCTTAGAGTCTCCTGCCCCTGCCTTCTGCCTTGAGAAGGTCAACTGGCAGGTCCAACTCTACAGGGCAGGCTGGCAGGCTGGAGAGCAAGGGGAGAGTTGATGTTGCAGCTTGAGTCCAAAGACTGGAGGCAGAATTCCTTCTTCCCTGGGGGACCTTGATCTTTTTCTCTGAAGACCTTCAATCCGCTGATGCGACCCACCCACAGAATGGAGGGTAATCCTCTTTACTCAAAAGTCTACTGATCCGGATGCTAAGCTCATCTGAAAAATACCTTCAAAGCAACATCTAGACAGTGGTTTGACCACACATCTGGGCACCATAGCGTAGCCAAGTTGACACATGAAATTAACCATCACAAGGGGCCGTGGGGAAGTGAATCTCCCAAATGTGGCAGTCAGATTGGGTCAGGGAAACAGGGCTTTTTAGTCTTTGCCTGAAAGTATCTTTTACCTTCACTAACATACTGTGAGCCAGGCACTGAGCCACGTGCTTGTATCAACACAAGTGTGATACACTGTCTCGTCACACAGTCCTGCCGTTTAGTGAGATCGACAAGATGGATGGTACTGGTCATGCACCATCTTCCCTCCATCCATTCTTGCCATGGTTCGCCATGGGCAGAGTGAACCTCTCTGCCCCCCTGGAGTGGGGTTTGGCCGTGTGACTTGCTTTGGCCGGTGGAACTGTGATCAGAGGCTTTGGTGTACTTGTGTGATGCGATTTAGAATCTTGTGCTTCTGCCCTATGCCTCAAGAAAGTCGTGCCCCAGTCGTGGTGGTCCCAGCCTGGAGCCACCCTCCGCCAATCCCAGCTGAGTCGCTCACCGTGCAGAGAGAGAAATAAATGCTTTTTGCTGTAAGCTACTGAGCTGGGGTTGTTCATGTGCAGAAGGGCTGTGATGGGAGGTGATAGTGCAAACCCGACTCTCCACTGGTCCTTGGAGATATGACAGGAAGCACTGTCAGTACTGACCGAGAGCCTGTCCCTCTAGGACTACCCCTGCTGCTTCTCCCAGGTGTCACCCAGGTGGCAGGCATAGCTTGCTTCTTCTCATAGATCCCACAGACTCATCTGGATTCTTACACGTACTTCAGGATCAGCCTGGGGACAACCTGCATGACCAGTCTCTTTGAGACCCACTCAAATTTACACTCTCATTGTCCCTCCAATCCCCCACCCTCAAATCCCCTCTCCTGATAGCCTAGGGAATGGTTTTCCGATTGGTGGGAGACAGGTGGCAGAGCAAGGTGGGTGGTATCCCTATTCTTATTCAACAGGTTTTTCTCCCAAATCCATGGTCTATGCCACCGAAGGGCCTTCTTAGCTTTGAAATTCAAAGCCAGGAGAGGGTCCCTTTTTATAATCTTCTTGTGGCCATCCCTCCTTCTGTGAGGCCAAGGCACACAGTGGGCAAGGGGAGGCAGGAATCTTCAGGGAAGAATGTAATCCTTCTTAGGGCCTCACAACACCTGACTTCCTAGGCCCCAGGGGCTCCCACCTACGCCCCCTGGTGGTGCTCAAACTCATGGCTGTTGCCACGAGCTCCCTTGAACTGGTGCTATCCCACTATAACCCCGCTCCCACTCTCTGACCAGGAACTCCAATTACTTGGGCTCACCTTTTCTTTTCTTGTTTCATCTGCTTTTCATTCACTTAGATCAGTACCCCTCCCTTTTCTTCCAGTTGCTCCCTTAGTTGGAAGCCCTTCCCATGGTGGCTGAAGTGGGTCAGATAGGCTGAACTACAAGGGTTCTGGCAAGTTTGAGGGAGCACACAGATAATCTGTGAACATTCAATATTTATGTCATTAGGATAAATGGTAGGGGCTGAGCGAGAGTGTAGGCAGGGATTTTAATTAGGAGGCTACTGCAGAAGTCCAGACAAGATATGGTGACTTGTACCAGGGTAGTAGTGGTGGAGATAGAGAGGAGATTAGATTCGATATATGTTTTGAAAGTAGAGAGTACTTGTTGTTGGATTGGAATTAAAGATGATTCCTTGGGTTTTAGCCCAAGACATTGGAAGAACTGTCGTTGCATTTACTGAGATGGGGAAGCCTGAGAGAGGGACTAGTTGTGTATGTGAGTAGGAGGAAATCAAGATATTTGTTTTGAACTTTTAAATTGGAAATGCAGATAGGATATTATCGTGGTGCTGTTGAGTAGAAAGTGAATATACATGTTTTGGGCTCAGGGGACAGGTCAGCCTGGAGGAAAAAATCAGGGAGTCATCAGCATTTAGATGGTGTTTAAAGAGACAGGATTAGATGAGATCATATTGAAAATGAAAGTAGACTGAAAAGAGAAGATTGTCAAGATGGGACTCTTGTGTGCTCCAACATTTAGAAGTCAAACGAGGATAGGAGACAGCAAAAATGCAGCCAAAATTTGTCTAGAATTTGTCAATTTCACCTAAGTTGTGAATTTATTGGCATACAGTTGTTCATAATATTCTCTTATTGTCCTTTTAATATGTGTAGAATTTTTAGTGGTATCGCCTCTCTCATTTCTGACATTGGCAATTTGTGTCTATTTTTTTTCTGATCAGTTTGGCTAGAAGATTATCGAGTTCGTTGGTCTTCTCAGGGAACCAGATTTTGATTTCATTGATTTTCTATCTTTTTTTTTTTTTCAGTCATATTGATTTCTTCATTGATCTTATTTCCTTTTTTTTGCTTTGGCTTTAATATGATCTTCTTTTTCTAGTTTCTTTCTTTTTTTTTTTTTTTTTGCGGTACGCGGGCCTCTCCCGTTGCAGAGCAACAGGCTCCGGACGTGCAGGCTCAGTGGCCATGGCTCACGGGCCCAGCCGCTCCGTGGCATGTGGGATCTTCCTGGACCGGGGCACGAACCCATGTCCCCTGCATCGGCAAGCGGACTCTCAACCATTGCGCCACCATGGAAGCCCAGCAGGCGGATCCTTAACCACTGTGCCACCAGGGAAGCCCTATATTGTGTTTTAATTTTCATTCAAGTCAAGATAATTTCTGACTTCTTTTTGGATTTGTTCTTTGACCCATGGATCATTTAGAAGTATATTATTTAAGTTCCAAATATTTGGGTATTTTCCAGATATCTTTCTGTTATTGACTCCTAATTTAATTCCATTGTGTCACAGAACATACTTTGTATGACTGGAATATTTTTTAATTTATTGAGACATTTTATAGCCTGGAGTATCTTGGTAAATGTTCTATGTGCACTTGGGAAGAATGAGTACTTTTTCTGTGGAGCATTCTACAGATGTCAAACAGGTCAAGTCGGTTGAGAATGTTCATATCTGCTATATCTTTGCTGATTTTCTGTGCTCTTGTTTTATCAATTATCGAGAGGGGAGTATTGAAATTTCTGAGTATCGTGTGGATTTGTCTACTTTTCATTACAGTTATATCAGTTTTACTTCATATATTATTAAGTTCTCTTATCGAGGGTCACAAATGTTTATGACTGTTATGTCCTCTTGATACATTGACCCCTTTATCTTTATGAAATGACCTTTTTCATCCCTGATATTATTTTTTGCCCTGAAATCTTCTTTGTCTGCTGTTGATATAGCCACTGCAGCTTTCTTTTGACTAGTGTTAGCATGGCATATGTTTTTTTCCACCCTGATGTCTAACCTATTTCTGTCTTTATACGTAAAGTGGATTTCTTTTAGGCAGCATGTAGTTTTGGTATTGCTTTTTTAATCCAGTCTGACAATCCCTGCCTTTAATTGGATGTTTAAATCATGTACATTTAATATGATTTTTTGATATGGTTAAGTTCAAGTCTATCATCCTATTTGTTTTCTATGTATCCTGTCTGTTCTTTGTTCCCTTTTAACTCTTTCCATGCCTTCTTTGGATTGAATGTTTTCTAAGATTCAATTTTATCCCCTCTGTTGGCCTATCAGCTCTTTGTTTTGTTATTTTAGTAGTTGCTCTAGGGTTTATGGGATATATGTTTAACTTATCACAGTCTACCTTCAAGTGATATTAAACCTTTTCATATACAGAAGTGGTTTTCAACTGAGGGAAATTTTGTCCTTCAGAAGACAGTTGGCATGATCTAGAGACTAGGGGCCTCTAATCGATAAAGGACAGGGATGCTGCTAAAACTCCTACAATGCACAGAATAGTCCCTCACAATGAAAAATTATCCAGTCCAAAATGTTAATAGTGGTTGAGAAACACTGACATATGGTATAAGAGCCTTATAATAGTATACTTTCTCTCCTAGCCTTTATGCTATTGTTGCCAAACATTTTATCTTTACATATGTTATAAATATTATAACATGTTATCATCATTTTTGTTAAACTGTTATCTTTTAAATTAACTTAAATTGTAAAAAATCTTATACACTTACCCATAGAGTTACCATTTCTGGTGTTCTTTGTTTCTTTGTATAGATCCAGATTTCTATATGGTATTATTTTACTTCTCTATGAAGGATTTCCTTTAACATTTCTTGTATTGCTGGTCTGCTCATGATAAATTGTTTCAGCTTTCATATGTCAGAAAAAGTACTTATTTCACCTTTGTTTTTGAAAGATGTTTTTGCTGGGTATAGAAATCTAGACAGATTTTTTTCTATCTGTACTTTAAAGATGTGACTCCACTGTGTTCCTTGTTGCACTGTTTCCAAAGAGAAATCTACAGTCATCCTTGTTTCTCTGTATATAACATGCCCTTTTCCTCTGGCTGCTTTTTAGATCTTCTCTTTGTCACTGGTTTTGAGCAATTTGATTATGATATGCTTTGGTGTACTTTTCTTCATGTTTCTTGTGCTTTGGGTTTACTAAGTTTTATAGATCTGTGGGTTCATAGCTTTCATCAAGTTTGGAAAAATTTTAGCCATTATTTCTCAAATATTCTCTCCTGCTCCTTCAGGGACTCCAATCACACATATATTAGGCTGTTTAAAGTTGTTCTGCACCTCACTGATGCTCTTTTCTTTTTAAAATTTATTTTTCTCTCTGTGTTTCACTTTGTATAATTTTTATTACAATGTTTACAAATTCATTCATCTTTTACGCAATGTCTATTCCTCCATTAATCCCATCCAGGGTAGATTTCATTTCATACGTGGTAGTTTTCACCTCAGGAATTTAACTTGGGTCTTTTTAAAAATAACTGTCTTATCCTCATTGTGGATCATGTTTTCCTGCCTCTTTGAATGCCTGGTAAACGTTGATTGGATGTCAGACATTATGAGTTTACCTTGTTAGATGCTGAATATTTTTTGTTGTTATAAATCTTCTTGAGTTTTGTTCTGGGATGAAGTTAATTTACTAGGAGACAGTTTGATCCTTTAAGTTTTGATTTATGATTTGTTTGGTGAGTTTGGAGCAGTGCCCAGTCTCGGATTAATAATTTTGCATTATTGAGGCAAGATTTTCCTGAGTATTTCTATTGTTAATTATGAGGTATTCCAGTCTGCCTGGTAGGAGCAGGCACTATTCCAATCACTGTGTGAGCACTGGGCATTGTTCCCCCTAATGGTCTTGGATGGCTCCTTTCCCAGACCTGGGTAATCTCCTTACACAAACATGCTGGTCAGTACTCTGCTAAATACTCAAGAGGGACTCGCTGTAAGTCTCTGTAGTTCTCTCTCCTCTCTGGTACTCTGTCCTTAGAACTCTAGCTGTCTGGTTGCCCCAGACTCTCAGCTCCATGTTCTCAAATCAGAGAGTCTTCTGGTTCTGTTTGGGTTCTCTGTGTACTGAGCAATTGTAGGGCTCATCCCATTTTTTTTTTTCTATTTCTCAGGAATCCCTGTATTTCCTTGCCTGGTATCCAATGTGTTAAAATTCATTATTTCATATATTTTGACTGCATTTTTGATTGTTCCATGTGGGAGGGTATTTATGGTCCTTATTATTCCCTCTCAAAATCTGGTTTTGTTTTATCCTGAATTTCTCATCATTTCTGACTTCTTAGCATCAAGCGCAGAACCTGGAATAGAGCAAGTGATCAATGAGTGCTTACTGGATGGGCAGGTGGGTGGATGCATGGCATATTGTATATAGGCTCGTGAATAATTGGATGACTAAAGGCAGAACATGGTCCAACTGAGCTGCCAGGATCAGCTATCATCAAAAAGAACATAAATAACAAATGTTGGTAAGGATGGGAGAAAATGGAACCCTTGTACATGGTTGGTGCAGCCACTGTGGAAAACAGACAGCATGGAGGTTTCTCAAAAAACTAAAAATAGAATTACTGTATAACCCAGCAATTCCACCCCTGGGTGTACATAAAAAAACCAAAATCGCTAATTTGAAAAGACACATGCACCCCCAATGTTAAAAGCAGTATTATTACAACTGCCAAGATATGGAAGCAACTTAAGTGTCTATCAACAGGTAAACAGGCTGTTGCGTATATACACAGTGGAATACTGCTCAGCCATTAAAAAAATTGCGCATATATACAGTGGAATACTGCTCAGCCATTAAAAACATTGAAATTTTGCCACTTGCAGCAACATGGATGGACTTGGGGGGCATTATGCTAAATGAAATAAGTCAGACAGAGAAAGACAAATACTGTATGATGTCACTTATATGTAGAATCTAAAACATAGAACAAACTAGTAATATGACAAAAAAGAAGCAGACTCACAGATATAGAGAACAAACTAGTGGTTACCAGTGGGGAGAGGGAAGGGGAGGGGCAAGATAAGGGTAAGGGATTAAGAAGTACAAATTATTACGTAGAAAATAAGCCACAAGGATATATTGTACAACACGGGGAGTATAGCCAATATTTTATAATAACTATAAATGATGTATATAACCTTTAAAAATTGTGAATCACTATGTCATATACCTGTAATATACAATATTTTACATCAACTATACTTCAATAAAATTGAAAAAAACCACAGCAGACTACTCCCTGCTTCTTGAAGTAGTCTCCTCTCTTGGCTTTCATGATGTTCTCTCTTTCCCAATTTTGCTCCCACCTCATTTTCTCAGTCTCCTTCACTGGTTTCTCATGCTTGACTTCTAAAGGTTGGGGTCTCCAGAGCTTGGTCCATCTTTCCCACTTACACATTGCCTTGAGGTGCTCTCATCCGATCTCACGACTTCACATTCCATCCAGGTACTACTCCGGACCTCTCTCTTCAACTCTAGGCTCATATAACCAACTGCATACTTGGAATTTCCTCTCACATGTCTAAGAGGTCTCTCAAACGTATCCCAGCCAAAACATTCCTCCTGCTTCCTCCCCACCTGTATCTGCTTCTCTCCCAGATGTTGCCATCTCAGCAAGTGGTACCACCAGCCAACTAGTGGTTCCAGCAAAACTTCTTAGACTCATCCTGAATTTCCTCAACCCTCATATCAGATCCATTGGCAAGATCTATCGGGTTTTTTCCGAGGCATATTCCAAATCTGTCCCAGCTCTACTCCACTATTTCCATCCTAATCTTTCTTGGACAATAATAGTCACCCGCTTCTATTCCACCCACCCCCACCCCACTACCACCATCTACTCATCACATGCAGGCAGACAGTAAAGCTCTGAAAACTGAAATTTTGTATCCTTGTCTTGTGGAAAATCATCCAGTGGTTTTGTTACAATTAGAATAAAAATCAAACAGAGAGGACCCTGTAGCTCCCAAGACCCTACCTGATCCAGCCATGTCTTGGACTCACGTCACCCCTGCTCCCCTTCACTCCCTCCATTCACTGCCCTTCTGCTCCTTGAATATGGGAATTCACTCTGACCTCAGCCACCTTTCTTCTCTCCTTTCACCTTGCTCTAGATCTTCTCACAGCTGGCTTCCACTGGGTCATCAGGCCTCATCTCAAAGATCATCTCCTCAGAGTGGCCCTCCCTGACCACACTATCCAAGTCCCTTCCCATCTGTCCAGCCACAGTCCCTCTGTCATATGGATTTCCTGCATGGCATTTACCACTGGCTGATGTTATTGCATTTATTTATTTGGTTACTCATTGATTGTTTGTCTTTCTTTTTCCACTAAAGTGTCAGCTCCAGGACAGCAGAGATTATATCTTTGCTATTTGCTGCTGTATCCTCAGTGCCTAGAACAGTGCAGGCACATAGCAGGCACAGTCAATAATCATTGAGTGAGTGATAGATGAGGAAACCGAGGCTCCAAGATATTAACTCACTTGCCAGGATGCACATCAGTGACTGAGCCAGGACACCAGGCCAGGCAGGTTGCCACATTGCTCCAAAGCTTGTGCCCTCTTGTGCACTCAATGGCTATCATGAGCAAGAGTCCCAGAAACCTTTCCTCTAGTTGCATGCATAGACAGGGAGCGTGCCCATGGCTCAGGAAAGACGGCCAGGTCTGATGCCCTTGCTGAGGACTTGTGGGATCAGCTGCTTAGGGGAGGAGGGGGGTTGTGTGCCCAGGATGCTGGATGCTGCAGCTGAGCCTTGCAGAATAAGCCAGGTAGCAGGGCTGGTGGTGCATGCAATGGGCTAGGGTGGGTCGGGTGCCAGCACCAGTGTGCCGTGCGGCTGTCTCTGCAGGGAGGATGCTGCTCCCACAGAACCTGGCTGTGGGCATGTGGAGGGGCCTGGCTATTCGTTCAGGAGGCTCTAAGCACATAGGAACTCTCTAGGGCCCTTTGGGGCATGCTGTCCACCATCTAAACGGAATCAGTCAACAGAAGGAAGGTGGGGTTCAACTTTTCGGGTGTTTAAAGAAATCTCTCAAAGCTGGGGCGTATCTGGGGAGTGGCAGGGTCTGGCTTGCCAGGTGACCATGATTCCCTGAGGAAGAGGTTTGGCATTTTGACAGCTAAGGGTAACAAAGGTGGGGACATCTGAGACACTGATGTCCCCACTTTCTAAAAGGGACTGTGACTTATGAGGACAGCAGGTCCTCAGCCTGTTCTTGATTGAGTCTGAGGATAATCAGGGCTGGGAAGAGAGGGACGTGAAGAGGTTTTCAGGTGCAAAGAAAGTAAAGGCTGTGTGTGAGCAGGTGTTGATGCATAGCAGAGAGAGGGGCTAATTCTAGGCGAGGGCTGGCTTGCAGGAGCTGGTGACAAATGGGGACAGAGAATTGGCAGCACGGGTGGACACAAGCCCACTCCAAGCTCTCTTCACCAGGCCTGGAAACTTCTGGAGGTTCTGCCCCATGGACGTCCTGACCTGGCCATTCTCTGTGCCCCCCATTTCCCAATCTCTCAGAAGCTTTTGCTGTACCTCAGGAAATCCTGGTGGATTGTTTGTTTGGATGGAAACACAGCCTCCCTGGGAGCTTCATTTGACAAGAAGGATGGGGGTTCCTGAAGGAAGAAGGTGCACGAGCCCCCAAACCTTCATTTTTCTCCACCCCAGCATCCCACCCCAAGTCTCTACAGAATCAGTCCCATGGTAGGTCAATAAACCCCACTGCAGCCATTTTTCTATCACCTTCTCTCTGCTAGGCCCAACGTGCTGAAGAGCCGCTCACACTGCACACTTGGGCAGCCCCGTTTCACTTCTTGTGAGAATGCACAGATCTGACAGGACACAACCTTGTAGTTTTCAAGTTTTATGCTGTCAAAGATGACTCATTAGGTCGACGCTACCTTTACTGATTAATCTTACTTATGCACATGTCTTATTTCTCCCTGAAGGCTTGCTGGGAGCATTTATTTCTGCTACACTAGGAACAAAATCGCAGGCAGGTCTCCGGAGCATTGCATAATGCAGACTCTATCTCTTTGGCCCTCCACATTAATTTCCTTCAAATGACACCAGGGGGCCAATATGTTGCACACACACACACATTCGCTTTGATGAAATTTTTCTTTCATTTCTAATCATTTGTGTAAAAAGCTCTGGTTTGGGTTTGTTTAGACCTTTTGGGCAGGGAATTGATCTCCTCTAAACCTTTTTCAAATTGCTTCCACTTTGGAATCTTGCTGAGCCTGACATTTTCTCTCCTGGACCAAAGGCCTCAACTGTTACCAGTCAGAAAACAACACACACCTCGCTGGCTATGATTCCCAACCCTCATCCCCAATATGTATTTTAAAATTTTTAAATTAAAGCTGTGATCCCAAGCCATTAATTGTTTGAGAGGGTTTTGCATACTTTTCTTGAATGTTGTTTTGTTAAATTAGGATTTTTCCTGGGACCTTTGTTGATTTTTGTACGTTTGTTCCTCAGTCCCTACCTGTATCACTTCCGTATTGACTCAGGCTAGAACAGCCAACTACAAATAAAGTACCACATTTCTTTTTTTAAAAAATTTATTTTATTGAAGTATAATTGATTTACAGTGTTGTGTTAATTTCTGCTGTACAGCAAAGTGATTCAGTTATACATATATATACACATTCTTTTTCATATTCTTTTCCATTATGGTTTATCACAGGATATTGAATATATTTCCCTGTGCTACACAGTAGGACCTTGTTGTTTATCCATTCTATATATAATAGTTTGCATATGCTAACCCCAAACTCTCAATCCATCCCTTCCCCACCACCCCTTCCCCTTGGCAACCGCAAGTCTGTTCTCTATGTCTGTGAGTTTGTTTGTTTTGTAGATAAGCTCATTTGTGTCATATTTTAGATTCCACATATAAGTGATATCATATGATATCTGTCATTCTCTTTCTGACTTTGCTTAGGTGATAATCTCTAGATCCATCCATGTTGCTGCAAAGGGCATGATTTCATTCTTCTTTATGGCTGAGTAGTATTCCATCATATAGATGTACATCTTCTTTATCCATGCATTTGTCGATGGACATTTAGGTTGTTTCCATGTCTTGGCTACCGTGCATAGTGCTGCTACAAACATAGAGGTGACTGAGATACATTTTTTTTTTTTTTTTTTTTGCGGTACGCAGGCCTCTCACTGTTGTGGCCTCTCCCGTTGCGGAGCATAGGCTCCGGACGCGTAGGCTCAGCGGCCATGGCTCACGGGCCTAGCCGCTCCGCGGCATGTGGGATCTTCCTGGACCGGGGCACGAACCTGTGTCCCCTGCATCGGCAGGCGGACTCTCAACCACTGCGCCACCAGGGAAGCCCTGAGATACATTTTTTGAGTGGGAAATAGGAAAGTGTAACTTTATGGAAAAATATTCCCACTGGACTCCACAATAGTTACTCTGGTGTGCAAAATAGGCCAAGCTGACAGAGGGAGATAACAGGAGGTGGAGGTAAATGTAAGGAAAGGAAATGTTGGCTAAATCTGGGGGTGGGGTGGGTGCATGTGGATGAGGACGGAGGAGGAGAGGAGGTCCCCTGAGGGGGAGGAGTCAGAAGTGCCTCCCCTGGTCCGGAAGTCCTGGAGGTCTCTTCTCACCACGTGTCAGGTTCCACGGAGCTGGGGAGACAGTCCCGTTCCCAGCCTACTCCTGGGGATTCCAATTCTGTGGTCTGAAGGGGGCCTGGGAATCTCTGTTTAATAAGCACCTGATGCTGATGTAGGTGTGCCTCGGACCACACTTGGAGAAGCACTGTTCCAAGCTAAGAAGAGGGTGCTAGACCCAGGAAGGCAGAAGGAAACTCCCCAGCAGACCATTCCAGGATCTCACGAGCCAGCCTCCCACCCATTTCATAAACACAAACAGAATCACGTCTGAGGCACCCATTTCTGTAATAAATATTTCTTAACACTCCCTGCACACATGCACACAGTTTTTTGAAATCAGTATAATGCCCTAGCTGACGAAAAGGGAAGCAATTCATAATAAAGTAATATTCATTTCAACATGCAAATGCTTGGGCAGGCCTCCACTCAGGGACAAAATGAATCATAAGATGCCTGTATCTGTGTGTAGAATCACCTTGAAAGTGACAAGCTACAGTGCAGGCTGATGCAGCTTTTATATCAGAGAGGTGGACACTGGGAGGAGGGTTGCATTGGGGATGTGACCTTTAAAATGCTTCTCTCACTTGCATGGTCGTTGCATATCTGGAAAAGGCCTTACTAAAACTGTGCAAAAAAGATTTTATGATTAAATGGCACTCAGGCCTAAGCCCAAACAGTCATGGACAGGTTTTTACCTACATGAACTTCTGGGAAAGCATTTGAAAGGCGAGTGGGATATAGAACACTCTCCCTTTTGTATCCTCCACATTGAGAAAGTCAGAATTCCAGACTCCTGCCCACTAACTGCCTACAGTATGGCCCTATCATTGTGTCCACTGCTCCCTTCCATGGGGACCAGGACGTTAAAGCACGCCAAGGCTACACAGAGAATGGACTTCCTGTGTGCTACTCTTTTTTTCTTTTTGGAAGGGCCAGAAAACTGGAACAGTTCCTGTGGAATTAGTTAATAAGATACACCAAAATGGGGATTCCACCTACTTCCAAATTGCACCCCAGTGGAGGAGCTCTCTGTGGCCTTGTTTCGGCTGGCCCTTCACTTCTGCTAAAACACATCACTTGCTGTGTGACATTTTCATTATTTACTGCTCTGAGGCTCAGAGAGCAAAGCGGCCAGGCTGGTCTCCACCCACTCGTTCATTAATTTTAATTAAACCCTCTAATTTTATTTATGCTGCCACAAACTGATTAACAATTTGCCAGCAAAGAGCAGGAAGTCTTAAAAAGCATCTTGAGGAATCTGTGGGTCTCTAAGCACAGCCCTAGCAGAAATGAGGTGGGTTGTGGGTAGATGCTCATGCCAGGCTGGAGGAGGCAATTTTTTAAAGCTTCACCATTTGGTACAACCTTGGAACTGCTGATGGCTCTGAGATCTGCGGTCCCCAAGGGGCTGATGCTTTGAGAGGCAGCGGCTGGACCTCTTTATCTTAAGTGCTTGACAGTCCTTGTAGCTCTGGGAGAGGGGACAGGGCTAGGGGTGGTATTCTGTGTCTGTGGAGGGAGAGGTTAAGGTGGTGGGGCAGCAGAGGTCCCAGTTCCCCATCAGTGGGGGAAATGGATGCTGACCCAGCCAATTGCAAAGCAGTCTGGGGAGTGCTGTGCTGGACTCAGAGAGCAAAGAGGACTTCCTGCAGCCTGAGGGTGGTGGTGGGAAAGCTTTATGAAAGGACTGGAATTTGAGGTAAGTAATGGGGGACTCATACAGTATCACCGTACTGACAACCTAGAGAGAAGAAGGACATGAACAAAGACTCAGATATTTATTCTTCCGCTTTCCAAGGGTCAGACGCATTGCTAGCTCCAAATATGAGGGAGAGAAAAATGAATGAGGATGTTAACAGGCTGAACTGGGAGGTTAATCTTGCAATGTGTGTATATGATTTTCCCCCCTCTAAAACCATTACTATCAACATTGCTGTATTAGGTCCTTCCTCTGTTCCTTAACATGGGGAGGAAAGAAAACTGGGTCTCTCGCCAGACAATATTACCCAGGTCACATCTGATAAGTTTAGCCAATTTTTTTTTTTTTTCTTTTCCGTACGCGGGCCTCTCACCGCTGTGGTCTCTCCCGTTGTGGAGCACAGGCTCCGGACACGCAGTCTCAGCACCCATGGCTCACAGACCCAGCCGCTCCGCGGCATGTGGGATCTTCCCGGACCGGGTCACGAACCTGTGTCCCCTGCATCAGCAGGCGGACTTTCAACTACTGCACCACCAGGGAAGCCCCCAATATTTTTTTGAGAAATGTTTATTCAAGTACTTTGCTTATTTTAATTGGTTTTTTCTTCTTTTTGTTGTTGAGTCAGAAGAGTTCTTTATCCTTTCTGGATACTAGACACTTATCAGATACATGACTCGCAAATATTTCCTCCCATTCTGTGCGTTGTCTTTTCCCTTTCTAGAGAGTGTCCTTTGATGCCCAAAAGCTTCTAATTTTGATAAAGTACAATCGATCTACTTTTTCTTTTATTGCTGTGCTTTTTGTGTCATATCTAAGAATCCGTTGCCAAATTCAAGGTTAAGAAGATTTACCTCTAAGTATTCTAAGAGCTTTCGTTTTAGCACTTACATTTGGGTCTATGATTCATTTTGAGGTGATTTTTGTATGTGGTAAGAAGTAGATTCCAACTTTATTCTTTTACATGTGAATATCCAGTTTCCCAGCAACACTTGTTGAAGAGACTATTTTTTTCCCCATTGAATGATCTTGGCACTAGTGTTGAAAATCAATTGACCACTGGGATTCCCTGGTGGTCCAGTGGTTAAGAATCCGCCTTCCAATGCAGGGGATGCAGGTTCGACCTTGGTCGGGGAACTAAGATCCCACATGCCGCGGGGCAACTAAGCCCGCGTGCCACAACTACTGAGCCCACGTGCCACAACTGGAGAGTCTGCATGTCGCAATGAAAGATCCCGTGTGCCGCAACTAAGACCCAATGCAGCCAAAAATAATAAATAAATATTTAAAAAATAAAAAAGAAAATCAATTGACCATAGATATGTGGGTTTATTTCTGGACTCTCAATTTTATTTCGTTCATCTATGACTATCCTTATGCAAAAATATTTTTAAAATATAAATTTATCGTGTAACTTCCTTACTTTAAACCATCTGATGGATTCGATTTGCACTTGGAATAAAATCTAAATTCCATACCTAGTTTACAGAGCTCTAGGTAACTGGCCCCTGCCTACCTTGGCTTTAGCCACAGTGGCCCAATTTCTAGTGTTTAAATTTGCCAAGTTTGCATTGCCTTGCTGTTGGGCTGCACCCTGCAGACCTACAAGGCTTGTACTTGCCCAGCTTCAAGACAAAAGAAAGAGCCCAGAATCAGCAACAGGGACATCAATGGTTTAATGGATAGGGGGAGTGTACAGATCTGAAGCAAGGTCCTGGAGCAACATCCCACTGTGTAGGACGTGGCGGCAGTTTTTGCTCCATGAAGGGGAGATTGGCAGTTACAGGGGGAATTGACATCAGGTTGGCTCATTGGTTACCGGGGAAACTAGCATGCCCCTCACTGCCCCTTTGATAAGAACTATCACCAGCTTGGGCCTGGGGCAAGTATGTAGGAAGGTCAGTCAGTGAGTAGGGTATAGAAGCAGGCACTGGTCAAGCAAGGGATGTAGAGAGACCAAGAGAAGAGCCATCTTGAGTAGCCTGACCATACACTTGTCCCCTCTGCACTACTATTTCTCGTCAAGAATCCCCTTCTGCCTAATTCCCACATGGTAATCTTCTTCCTATCATTCAGATTGCAGCTGAAATGTCTCCTATTCAGATACTACTTCACACTCACGAGAGGGGTGCCCCAGTCAGTTTCCAAGATGTTACCCTATTTTATTTTCCTTAATAGCATCTGTTCATATTTTTGTTGAAAGCGTTTGTGGTTTCTCTCCCTCTGACATAAGTCCCATGAGAGCAGGGACTCTGCCTTGTTCCCCTCTGTGTCCCCCACATTCAGTGGAGCACCTGGCTCCTAGTGAAATGGAGCAGGACCCTGTGGTCCTTCCCTTCCCGTGTCCTGTGCCTGCCTTTTGCCTGCGGAAAAACTCTAGCCAAAGACTACGCTTAATCAGAGAAGTGAGAAAATGCAGAAGCAAGGAAAAGCAGTCAACCGGGACAAGACAGTATTAGTTTAGTCAGTAAGCAAAGTCAAGGACCTTCAGTTCCTTCTCAAGGGCTACAGATAATATTCTGAGCCGTATCCTGTGAGCTGTCTTGTAGATGCTCAAACCCCACCAGGTGGAAGAAGTTAACTACTTGAGGACCAGAATGTAGCCATGGCATAAGCTGCCACAATTCTGAGAACTGGCCTCAAAGAAATGGGAACAAACGGACCCTGGAACTGAAGATTAACTGAACTTAAAACAATCAAAATGATGCTGATCAGACCACCGCATGACCAATTTCAAGGTGACTGTCAGAGCTGACTATGCTGTTTCTGCATGTAGCCCCCTTTGTCTATAAAAGCTCTTGGCCACTGATGGTCATTGGAGGGGGGGAGTCGGCCTGTGGCCAGGAGTCCGCCCTTGGCGTGCCCCACCCCCGCGCCCCAGGTTGCTGGCATCCAAAATAAAGCAAACTTTCCTTTCCACCAACATTGGCTGTTTATTAGCTTTTGAGTAGGGGGCGGCCGCACCTCCACTTTTGGTTACAATAGTAGCCACTCAATCAAAGGCATCTGTTGAAATTATTCAAACCCAATGGTTGATGCTCTGCTTCCTCTAGTGGCCATTGGTGTAATAGCATTCTCTGAGAGTTGGCTGCTCAAAGGGAGCTGCACTGACAATGAACAAACAAGCGAAATTGCCCCACAGCGTACAGCACACTAAGATCATGTCAATCTACTTTCTTTCTACGAATTTAAGCTGCAGTTAGATATCCTGTAAACACGTCCATATCCTCAGGTTATTCTTACAATTGCTAAATTGTTCTTTATATTCATACTCTCAATCAGTTTCCATTGATATGAATAGACCGATGATACCTTTTCTTCTCTTGTGTTCAGAAGCGTCACAAGTCCCTTAGAAGTCTCCTTAATGTATAACTGCAGAGATTAGTTATAATGCTGGTTACTAACAATAAAATTACACTGAAATAGTGGAACCTGCTAAAATCAGGGCACACCGAGATTAACTGGTACCTTCTAAAGTTTGAGTAGGAGATTTGCTTATACATATTTGCTCTTTCTATACCAGCTTTGGAGAGCAAGGAGTTTGCTGAAGATTACCAAAATGCCCCTAAAAGATTAGGGAAAAAGCAAGCAACGCCCAAAATTAATCAGGGAGGGATTTGTGAAAAATCAGGGCAACAACAATGTTGGACAGAATATATGAAACAATGAGATTAAGAGAGATAGAGGCACAGAACGCCATTACAGAGGCGTGCCCAAAAAGTAAGGAGACCGTTCCTCATTCCTATCTTATACTCCCCCACTGTACATACCCATGTACATGCACACATATATACATATAGCTACATTTTTCAATGGAATCATATGGTATTATATGGCCATTCCTCTTAAAATTATTTGCTCATTTATTCAGCATATATTTAACATTAATTTTTCCAGTGGTTGCCAAGATAGTTCTAAACAATATGCTTTTACCTTTATTTTTTGATTTATCAATCTGCACAGTTTTCAATGCACTTCCAATATACATTTCCCCCTCATGTTTATGGGGAATGGAGAACCAAACTGATGCATTGTCGTCACCCAGAAGTTTTTAAAAGTGAGAGTCGACATAGTCCTTCTGCTTTGTAAGGGTAGGGGGAGAGTTTCTCACACTGAACACTAAATAGAATGTCAAGGTACAAGGACAATTCTGGTCATACTTAAATGAGTTAATATTTGTAAAGCACTTAGGACAAAACCTGGCCCACCGTCAGGGCTGTATAAGTGCTTGTTAAGTAGAATGCATTAAAATCGAAAACAGTAAGTGCTATACTAGGGATTTTTGAAATACTGGTTTCGGGGTGTAGAGGAGATGCAAGGGCCTAATTCTGCTGAGAGGGTCAAGGAAAGCTTCAGAAGAAGAAAGTTTAGGCTGAGTTTGGAATAGGTGAGAGAATTCCAGGTGAGAGACCCATGTGCAAAGTCACATGGGCCTGAGAATAAGAAGTGGAGGTGTGCTAGGGAAAGATTAACTGCTCCCCTCCCGCCAAAAGCCCTGGCTCATAGAGTTTATCCATTTATGCAGTGTAAATACTCTTATACGACCAATTTCAAGCTACCAATGAGAAGTCACTGAAAGCAGAGAGGGCTATGGACTGAATTGTGTCTCCCGTGACCACCCTCTCATGTTGAAGTCCTAACCCCTCACTGTGAATGTATTTGGAGATAGTGCCTTTGGGATGTATTGATACTTAAGGTTAAATGAGGCCTTAAGAGTGGGGTGGGTCCTAATCTGATGGGCCTGATGCCCTTATAAGAAAAGGAAGAGATACCAGAACTCTCTCTCCACTAAGAAGGTGGCTGTCTGCAAACCAGGAAGAGTTCTCATCAGGACTGAATCAGCTGGCACCTTAATCTTGGACTTCCCAGCCTCCAGAACTGTGAGAAAATAAGTATGTTGTTTAAGCCATTCATGTTTTGTTATGGCAGCCCAAGAAGTCTAAAACAATTGAGAATAGATGCACACAATAGGCTTGCTAGCCAGTAGGAGCCAACAGCAGCACACTACAAATAGAAGAGTATGTAGTTCCTTAAATTTTGAGCATATCCCGGGAGAGCACAGAAATGATGCAGAAAAATCTGATTGGGCAGGATAATAAAATGGCTTGGATAACATGTTAAATAGCTTGGATTTTATCGTACAAGAGTGGGTCTGAGGCAGAGGAGAACATGATCAGAGTAGCGTCTTAAATCCCTCTGGCAAATGCATGCACATGCATGGGTAGGGAACAAGACTGGAGTGAGAAGACTGGTTCCAACAGAGGGGATGGAGAAGGTTGGGTAGGTGTGTAAGCTATTTAGGCAGAACCAATGGGGACTGAGTGAGTAGGGAGGAAAGGAGAGGTCTTGGTTGATATCTAGATGTCTCAGTTTATAAATGAGTATTACAAATAAGTTACTGAAAATCCCACTATTATATTCTATGTCCATTTAGGCTGTTAACAAAATATAGACTGGGTGGCTTATAAACAACAGAAATTTCTCACTGTTCTGGAAGCTGGGAAGTTCGAGATTAAGATGCCAGCAGGTTTGGTGTCTGGTGAGAGCCCACTTCCAGGACCACCATTTTGTCATTGTGTCCTCACACGGTGGAAGGGCTAAGGGAATCTCTCTTTTACAGTGTATTAGTTTCATTTGTAAGGGTGTGGGGGAAAAGAAGGGTCCTGAATATTCAGGCGGGCACAGGAATCTTCAAATTCTGCTGCTAACACGACCTTATTACTACTTTCAGTCTAGAGAGGTCAGAGGAAACTTGGCTTGGGGAAAGTATATACAGACCCTTTAGTTAAATACAAATTCACGTGAAAAGCTTCCCTGAATTAATAGTAACTGTAAATCATTATGCATTTTCTAAATTAAAGGGATATGAAAAGGATAATTACAATTGTGTGGGGTATGATGCGTATCTTGTTTGATGTTCCAGTTCCACTCCCCATCTCTCTCTACCCTGCCCTGTGCTCTAAGATACTGATCTATATAGATGGGCATCAACAGGCTCCCTTGCCCTCTGGCTTCAGTGGTTTTGTCAAATGGGATGCGCCAGCAGACGAAATAATGGAGGATAGTGAGGTCTGGGTATTTATCTCCCTAGTCCCCTCCTGCTGAGTGATCGCAGGTTTGTGCTTTATTCTGGTCAAGTGGTCTTCTCCACTCAGCTACTCTCTTCTGAACCTGTATCCTCCCATTACCCCTTCAGGCCCAGGGATGGTGCATTAGTTTGGTAGGGCTGCCATACAAAGTACTACAGACTAGGTGGCTTAAACTACAGAAGTTAATTTTCTCACAGTTCTGGAGGCCAGAAGTCTGATACCAAGGTGTCTGCAGGGTTTTCTTCTGAGTCCTCTCTTCTTGGCCTGTAGATGGCTATCTTCTCCCTGTGTCTTCACATGGTCTTTCCTCTGTGTCTGTGTCCTGATCTCCTCTTCTTATAAGGACACCAGTTATATTGGATTAGGGCCCACCCTAATGACCTCCTCTTAACTTAATTAAAGGCTTTTAGGGTCTTTAAAGACCAGATCTCCAAATACACATTCTGAGGTACTGGGGGTTAGAATTTCAAATGAATTTGGGGGGATGCAATCTAGCCTATAACAGATGGGAACAGAGGCTCCTGACCTCTTGCTAGCCCCAGGGTTACTTTGCCATCCTGAGTTGTTTTCCTAAACCCTGCCCACACCTCTGTAAACATTGTTATTAATTCTTCTCATCTACCTAGTCTGAGTGTACCATCTGCCTCCTGTCCAAATTCTGAATGATACATAGGGGCTCACCAAAATAATACACATTAAAAAGTGGACCTCATTCTCAGAATGGTTGGTAACCATTATATATCTGGGAGAAACTGCTCTGACATTCAAGCATTAAAACTAATATCTTACCGATGCATTACTATTTTCAATATTTTATTCAAGAGATGGCTAGAATTTTTAATTCCTTTCTAATAAAAAAGTTATATTTTGATGTGGGATGGCTCTAGGCATACGTAGATTGGCACTGCTAACAGGAGAGATACAGTGGTATTACTGAGCATTATCAAGTACACTTCCCACCCCCTTTTCCTACCTTCCAACTTCAGGCTTCAAAATGATTAAGGCACTTCCCTACCTAGGCCCCAAAGATCCTTCCCACAGTCACTGCCACTCCCAGAGGGCTTTCTGGCTCTGGCCCCTGGAAAATCCACCCTCTTCCAGAGCAGGAATCCCTGGGCTAAGAAGCTGCTGTATGGTACAGCTACCACCCATCGTGGGCTACTCCTTCCTCAGGTGTAGCTCAATTTCCTCCCTTTGTTCTGAACCCGTGTGTGAACATTTCGTTTCTGCAAATGTTCCCAGCTAAATTCTCACCTGGCTCAAAATTCTCCTTACCTCTTTGATCGGAGGACAAATATTAAATGACTGGCTCACTAATGCAATCAAGACATTGACGTAGGCCCGCTATGCACACACACCCACCCCTGCTTGGGGTGTGTGTGGGTGTGTGTGTGTGTGTGTGTGTGTGTGTATGTGTGTGTGTGCTACTGAAATGTGCAGTGCTCAAGCCAGCTCCCTTCCCCAAGCTCACTTTCTTTTTGGAGTTCATGGTTAATTGTAAGCACTTATATTCGCACGGCACACTAGTATACGTACCTCTCTCTCTTTTTCTGGAAACATCTTTTAATTCTTATAACCGCCTTACTACAGAGGCATTTTTCACCACGAGTGAAGCGCTGGTCACAAGCTACAGGTCAGCAGCCTAGGCCACTTTCGTACCCGGTTCACAGGTAGAAAGGCGGGGCTGCATTCTTCGCTCAAACCACGTGGTCTCGCCCGCAGTTCAAAATAAACCCTGGAGCCGGCGCATGCGCCATAGGCCGCACACGCGCAAGCCCGTCGGGTCATTGTTGGGGGCGGTGCTTGGGCGGTGCTTACAGCGGAGAGAAGACGCACGCGCCGCGCCCGGTTCCAGACCCGGTTGCAAGGCTGTTCGAGAAGGCGGCTGCTTCTACGTTTCTATACAGCTGGCCGTGCGGCCCTGCGGTGAGTGTTCTGGCAGCTGAGTTGAACGTCGGGCGGGAGATGTCTGGGGCCCGCTCGGGCTGTCCAGGCGGCCGGGAAGGAGCCCATCCGCGCGGGGGGCCGGGAGGCGGCCCTCGGGCCGGGCGATAGCCTAATGCGCCAGCCCACCTGCGGCCGGAAGTGACGCTGCGGGGCGCTCACCTGGGGGGGCCGGGGGTTGTCCCAGCTTCTGGTTCCGCCGCGGGCAGGCGGGCCGGCATCTAAGCATCAACTTCTCGGCTTTGTGTTCGACCCCCGCGCGCAGGGGCAGCCCGGCCCTGTTTGGTCTCGATTAAAACACTGTTATTTGAAAGAGAGAATCGGGGTAAGTAGAAGTCAGGCACTTTAGGCATTGATACAGTAAAGTGGAAATATGTGAAGGAGGATTGAGCAGTCCGCATATAAGTTCCGTAACAGAAAGATTTCCCACGTAGCATCCATCTTCAGTGCTGTCTCCCTGTTCCAAGCTTCTGTCACTTGTCACCCGTATGTGTCCCAACATGTCCATGTTGCACTGTTTCCTCCAATCCATTATCTGTACAGTAGTCCAACTGGTCTTTTACAAACATAAATTGGGTCATGCCATTGTCACCCTGTTTAAAACTCCTCGAAGTCACTCCATTACACTTGGAGAAAAATCCAAGTTCATGTTTCCTCAGGGCCCTTGCCTGCCCCTCCGTCTTCACTTGTGCCCATTCCCCTCCCCAACTCTGCATGCATTCAACCAAACCTCCCAACCAGAATCCAGCTCATCCCACAGAAGACCCAGTGCTTAAAGAAAGACAATGAAGATATTGTTTTCTCAGATGATTGAGCCTTGCAGAGTGTTAGAAGATATTTTGTAGAATTTACACAATAAATGGAGTCTTTATCAGCTCCTTTAACTCTGTTATTCATGTAAAATAAAATAAAAGATTTCTCACAATGCAGCCTTCTTCCATTTTTCCAACCGCACCAGCTCTTTCCAGCCTTAGGAATTAGACATGCTGTTTCTTTGCAAAATGTTCACTTTTGGCCTGTTAACTCCTATTCATCCTTCAGATGCTGGTTCAAATATAACTTTATCAGAGAGACCTCCCTGACCTCACACCTACCTCTGCAATGTCAATTAGGCTCCTCTGTTATTTTGTCATAAAGAATCCTGTACTTTCTTCTTAAGGGAGTTAACCACGGTTACATTTGTGTGTGTGTATAGTTTATGTATAAATACGTACTTATATGTAAATATGTATATGTATATATAAAATTCTTAAAATATGTGTCATCCGCAAGAGCCTCTAAGCTCAATGGGGACGGAAACTAGTTAACCGAGTACATTGCCTGGTGTAGTTGACTTTCAATAAATGTTTTAAAAAAATATATTTATTTATTTGGCTGAGCTGGCATGCGGGCTCTTAGTTGCCGCATGCAGGATCTAGTTCCCTGACCAGGGATCGAGCCCCGGCCCCCTGCATTGGGAGCGTGGAGTCTTAACCACTGGACCACCAGGGAAGTCACTCTATAAATATTTATTGAATGTCATATAATTTATTTCACTTTGGAAACTCTTCACGTTCTGAGGAGAGCTTCCTTGTTTTCATCTCTTATTCCCAGGAGACTTGCCCTTTGGTCCATTCTCCAAGTGGCTTCTTGACTGCTTCCTTATTTCTTTTTTCCCTTTTCCCTTCCCTTCCCTTTCTCCCTCCTTCCCTCCCTCTTCCAGTCCCTTCTGGCTTGTTTTTTAAAAATCTACCCAGCTTGGACCCCAAGGTCAATTACTCAGCATCTTTACCCCATCCTCTGATTACTTTATTATTCCAGTGATCTCCCTGCCATGGCCTATCCTTAAGGGGATAAGGCCTCTGTTTCCTTCTCTACTCACTTCTTATCCCACTGCAGTCTGGCTTTGTCCCCTTTGCTCCACTAAGGTTTCTTTTACTAAGGTAACTAGCGACCTACTTTCCAAATCCACTGGACCCTTTCTGGTTTCCTTTGGAACTTGCCCTATTATTTTCCATTTTTAACCATTCCCTCTTACTCTTTTTCTGTTATTAGAAGTTTTCTCCAAACATTATTATTTTAACCTTTTCTTTGTACTGCAGTGTTATTACTTAATATTTTGATGGATTTAATGTCTTTTTTTAACCTGAAAAGGAAATCTTTATATACATACAAATAAGAACAATGAAAACAGAATTGTTAAATTCCAGCTAGTATGAAGACTCTGAGCCAGAATCCTGCTGTCTCTGTTGAAAATGATAGAGTGCCAGTCTTATCCTTTCTCCTGAAAATAATCAGAATGGCCCCAAATGGAGGAACTTTCTTACTCTGCTGTTCTCTTTTAACCTTTTCAGTGTTAGCCTTTTCTTACCCTCTAAAAGGATCTTTGGTACCTGTCACAGCCTTGGGATCCCTGGGGCTGTTTACTCTGCCAGTGCATCCACATCTTGTCCAGATTTTCTCTAGAGCCTAGATTTGCGTTTCTGCCTGCGTGCCAGCTGGACACGTTACTGCCAGCTCTCCCTGCTTCCCATCTGCTGCTTTTCTGATTCATATTTTTGTGACTGAATTCACGAGTGACTCAGTTGTCCAGACCAGACTTGTTATTTTAGATTCCTCTCTGAACCTTACTTCCTTTCAGCGTGTATGAACACCTCCTGTATATCAGATCCTGGGTCACATGTTCAAATCTCAGTTTGTATGTGTTTTTTGAACTCCAGACCCAGTGCACTGTCCTTTCCTCTATGCCCACCTGGCCTCTTTTTTAATCAGAAAGAGAAAAACAGATATCGTATATTAATGCATATATGTGGAACCTAGAAAAATGGTACAGATGAATTGGTTTGCAGGGCAGAAATTAAGACACAGATGTAGAGAAAAATCGTATGGACACCAAGGGTGGAAAATGGCGGGTGGTGGTGATGGTGTGATGAATTGGGAGATTGGGATTGACATATATACACTAATATGTATAAAATGGATAACTAATAAGAACCTGCTGTATAAAAAATAAATAAAATAAAATTCAAAAATTCAAAAAAAAATGAATTTACAGAAAAAAATATATATGCCCTTGGTCACAGGGAAACAGAAGGAAAAAAGGGAAATAGATTCAATATCTTTACTGTTAGAAAAATATCTTAGTGTATATTCCAAACTGACTTGCTCTAAATACTGTAGGTAATGTTAATTTTGAAGACTACATTGATCAAAGAGTTTCATTTGAATTAAAGAATTTATTAAGTTCCTAAGATAACTTTCAAAAATTAATTAATTATTTTTTTGGTCTGCGTTGGGTCTTGCTGCATGCGGGCTTTCTCTAGTTGCGGCGAGCGGAGGCTACTCTTCGTTGCGGTGCGCGGGCTTCTCATTGGGGTGGCTTCTCTTGTTTTGGACCATGGGCTCTAGGCACGCAGGCTTCAGTAGTTGTGGCATGCGGGCTCACTAGTTGTGGCTCGCGGGCTCTAGAGCACAGGCTCAGTAGTTGTGGCGCATGGGCTTAGTTGCTCCGTGGCATGTGGGATCTTCCTGGACCAGGGCTCGAACCCATGTCCCCTGCATTGACAGGCATTCTTAACCACTGTGCCACCAGGGAAGTCCCCCACCTGGGCTCTTGCCTGTGCCTCTTTTACAGACCTGCCCCTCTGTGTTGTTACTGGCATGCTTCTCCTCCACTAGTGAGCGAGCTGCTTAGGGCAGGATGACACTTAAGTTCCTGGCATCTTTGTATCCTAGTGCTTGGCCACTGGGATCATTTTATTTAATGAGGAATGAGTGGGGCTTGTTGGGGAATTTGTCATCATTTCATTGAAATAAAGTTTTAGTGCTGAAAGAAACCTTAGTTTATTCACTGTTAAATAAAAAGAAAAGCTGTCACTTTTTTTTAATGTATATAAAAGTATTTATTCGATGGAGTTATACAGGCAATATAGTGAACACATTTTCTTTCAAGGAGTTCTTGATTTCTTGGAGTAAAATGTGAGAGTTCCCCTTTATTCCTACCTGTTCCTTCTGCTTCCCCCTCCCAATTGTCGCAGGTTTAGTTTGTATCCCCAGATCATTTTGAATGCATTCCATACACACAGGTGTGGATACACATTGTTTTCCAATATAAATGTCTTCATACGATGTGACTTTTTTCGTCTTACTTGGCTTTTATATCACTAACATTGAAAATACTTAATGACTTTTAAAAACTATTTTAAAACATGCTACAATAAATATCCTTATGTATATGTGAGTATTTCTCTGGAATAAGTGCCTAGTAATGTGAATTTTAAATCTTGACAGATATTGCTAAATTGCCTTCCAAAAGAATTTTACAAACTTATGTTCCCACCGGCATTATGTGAAAGTGGATTTTTCTTGCTTCTCCTGGATATTATCAGTCATCATGTTTTTGCCAGCCTGATGGTGAGAAATGATATCATGCATTGAAATGGAGTTATTTTTGAGAATATTTTAATTAATCTTCCTCAGATTCTGATTTGAGTGGTGCTGTTTATTACCTCTTGTTCAGAGTTCCTGTTTTTTGGAGTTCAACCTAAAAGTTTTTAGTGTTAGATTTGTAGAGAATCTCTCTCAAGTCACTAAATCTATACTTTACAGTTGATCTTGCCACTATAATGTAGGTCACTCGTGCCATAATGCAGTGAAGAGGCTGACTTGGAAAGCAGCAGTGAAATGACTTCAGTTGATTTGGAGAAGACTCTGTGGGCATCATTCAGGATGCTGGCTGCCAGCTTTCTTAGCTGGCTACCCCAGTGTCGTTTGTTGGTGATACTGCATTTTTTCTTCTTTTTTTTTTGTTTTTCTGGTTAATTTTTCTCAATTATCAGCACTCAAGAAGATCTATAGCTTGTGCCCGTTTAAGAAAAATACTTGGGAACTTAAATTTATGTATAATTGGAGGATTATTTCTTGATTTTTTTAGAAATTGGTCTGCTTTCGTTATAAGATATTTACAAAACTATATAAATATCAATTCTATATAACTGAAGGGCTGACTGAAAAATTGTTTTCCTTTTAGATAGTCTGTAGAGGATGCCAAATGAGAGGATCCCCCACTCAAGTCAAACTCAGGAGCAAGACTGTTCACAGAGTCAGGATATCAGTGAGAGTGCAGAGGGGACAGTCAAGCAGGAGAACGATGGCGACGTGGAGCTGGGGGAGAGCCTTCCCTCTTGTTCCCCTGCTAATGGACCCTCCACTTCCGCCAAGGGGTATCCCTCGGAACTTCCGAGGAGAGGGCCAGCCCTGCTGCACATCAACAGACATCAGATCCAGGCGGTGGAGCCCAGTGCCCAGGCCCTGGAGCTGCAGGGTTTGGGTGTGGACGTCTATGACCAGGACGTGCTGGAGCAAGGGGTGCTTCAGCAGGTGGACAGCGCCATTCATGAGGCCAGCCGTGTGGCCCAGCTTGCCGATGCAGAGAAGGAGTATCAGTCAGTGCTGGACGACCTCATGTGAGTGGACCACCTTCTCTCTGATTATAGAGTTTGTGTTTACATATGACGGAGAGATTCAGACAATAGCTGTGGTAGTCCAGAAATTTAGGAGATTTATAGAACCTTTAATTGGAGGATGGGGTCAGTAAGGGTGGTCCTTGACCTTGTGTCTAAACCCCAGCCCTTTCGCTCAGAAGCTCTGTACACAGTAGTTAGGTGCTCAGTTCAGTTCACAGCAGCTTGTTACACATGATGTCCTGGAGAGAAGCACTGTTCTAAGTGCCCCAGATTTTGCAAGCTTGTGCACAGAATGGTTCTCAGGAGAAGCGTTCCTAAAGTTCTGATATGTCCTACTCCAGATACCAGGAACATATCCGCCCCCCCCACCTCCCCATCCTATAATTTCTTTCCAGTTTCCTGTGCCTAAACCTAGGGCCAGTCTTTTGGTACCTTTTCAGATTTGCATTTCTAGAAACAGTGAGAAACAACTCCCTGCTTTTTCTTTCTTCTGTTGTAATTTTGACTCTATAAAGAAAGCTGAAGTCCCATAGAGACTTCACTTGTGCTTTAGAGGAGAAACAGACCTGGGCCGTGTTGCGCACAGCACACTGGTGGGGAAGGGGGTGCCCTGGACCTGGGTTGGAAGACGGGGCAGAGGATTGAGTTGAGCTCGCTCTCCGTTGCCAGTCTGCCCTCCTTGGCCAGTGTTCTTGGCTGTGTCAGGGAAACAGGAAGGGGAAGGGGAGGACTGGGTGGAGGGATGGTGTGGTCTCAGGTGGGAGCAGCTGGGGGAGGGGGAGGGAGGCACGTAGAGCTTTTGGCTACCCTGGGCGGGGGGGGGGGGGGGGGGGGCGGGGGGTGGGGGGGGGCGCTGTGGTACAGGCAGCTGTTGGCACTTAAAGGGCATGTTTTCTGCTAACAGTTTTCTGGTGTGTTCTTTGGGCCTCTTGAGCAGCAGGTGTTCTCCAATAGTTGTAGCCTGACCTTCAGGTGTGAGGACCGCGATGCCGTGTAATGAACACACCTTTTACATTCGACCTGGGAAATGTATCCACTGCTTGCAGAGGTGACAGAGCAGGGTGCTGCAGAGTCACCTAACACTAGAGGCCGCCTAACACTAGACAGATGGTGATACGTACTGAGACTGCCAGTAACTTGCATTGATAACATCTTTTCTCCTGAAATCCACAAAGGGTACAAACAGCAAATTACACAAGTGTTGAGATTGAATTTGTGTTTTGAAACTTGGGAGTTACAATTCTATGATGTCTATTTTAGGAGCAATGTATTATAAACTGATTCTTTTTCTTTGCACTACAAAGTGTAAAACGACAGCAAATAAGTCTTCTAGTCATGCAAAAGAAAAATATTGTCACAGTTGCCTGACCTATATAAGAAGATGTTTAAATATTTTTAGTACTTTTCCAAGCTTCGGGAGACTTCCATAATGGCCTTTAAACACGGATGTATGAGTTGTTAGTAATGGGGTACGCTGTGCGTATTTGGGGCAGGGAGTATATGGGAAATCTTCACCTTCCTCTCAGTTTTGCTGTGAACCTAAAACTGCTCTAAAAAATTAACTCTCAAAAAAAAGTGTATGCATTTTTTCATATAAAGGGACAGCTTATTGCCTGTTGGTTTTGCACAGTCTCTTGAATAGAGTAGACCCTTAAAATGCTTGTAGAATGAATGAATCTGCTTGCAAATGGGAATGAACTGATTAAAATTGGCCAGATTAGAGAAAAACATGAGCAGTCATCTTAGACTCCTAATAACCCTTCAAATTCTATTACTGGCCAAAAAGAATATGTATTCTGGTTTAGTTGCTTTTGTCTTTTAGTTAATAAGAAGTAAAAGGGACATGTTTTTAGCATTTCTCTCCATGTTATTCTATAAAAGATGTTACCAGAGTGGAAAATGGACATTTTATCTTCTTTTTCAGGTCATGTACGACATCCCTAAGGCAAATCAATAAAATTATTGAACAACTTAGCCCTCAAGCTGACACCAACAAGGACATCAACAGGAAACTAGATTCTGTAAAACGACAGAAGTATAACAAGGTGACTCCAAATAACACACTAAGTTGCATTTTTGCAAAAGTCATTATTTAGGCTCATTTAATATTTGGGAAGTAGCTATTCTGAAAAGTACTGGTAGATGTGAAGCAAATTTATAACAGAAACTTTTGAGTTCCTTTTATACGTTTAATTTTTTTGGCTGTTTCCCTTTAACATCCTCTGCTTAAAGAGTGTTTCTAAAAATACGCATATGTACGCATACGTACCTAACCGAGAAGCAGTTCCTCTTTTGGCTTTGCGTGCCTCCTCACTCGGGTACTTTCATAGTCTCCCTGCCGCGCCACTTTCTTTCCCCAGCTTAGGTTCTTTGGCATGCGGGCCTCTCACGCCGTCTCCTTGTCTTGCGTGGACTTGCTCTTTTTCCTGCTCAGCTCCTGCTTGCACTGACTGTCTGCAGACGTTTCCCATCGACCCAGCCCTCGCCCCTCACACACTCGTGATCACTGTTCTGAGAGGCTGGCCTTCGGTGTTCAGTCATCACCCAGCCACACTGACCGGGTCTGCACTTAGGGTTGGAGGACTTAAGGGTAGGGAATGTCTGTCACTTATGACATTGTTTTTATGAGGTTTGAAACATTTTTTAGAATTGATGTACACTTCATGACAATATATTGCAGGAGGTAGAAATGACTAGTTTTGATCATTTTATTGCCGCCATCCTAAGTGACTAGCAGATGGCCTTGTGCTTGCAGTGGATTCAGTGCAGTGAGTAGAGTCCCCACAGCTCTTATTCAGGCTCTACTTGTGGGGTGTAGTTAACCTTGGTTCCTCCTTTTGCTCTCCACTCACCGGTTCATGATCTTCTCCACACTGTCTCTCTCACTTAACTCCACAGCAGCAGCCCAAAGGTCAGAGCTCACAGTGGCTTGAGGCACCAGGGGTCTCCCCAAAGCAGAGAGGAGACCGCCTGGCTTCTCGTGGAGCATGTGAATAGTGGGCTTCTGGTGGGCTGGGGTGTCGAAGAGCAGAGAGGACCAATCTTAGGCCCCTTTAGGTACTGGTCTAACTTGGTTATATATTCCTGTCTCTCTTTAGCAGCTTTTTGCTGTTTAGAGAGAGACTATTCAGAGAGAGGCTGTTTTGTATGAGAGTTCGCTGAGAGAAAAACTGTGAGATACAGTAAAAGGAATTACAACTCATTACAACATGGTGTTTATAATCAGGATGTCCCCTTGCTCCACACTCATGTTTGGCGTTCAAGCATTCTTGACCTTGGGAGAAAGAACCACCTACCACAGGCCTAGTTAATTAGGGAGTCCCTAGGAATGGCCGCATATCCAAGCTCTGGTGATGTAGAGGGAGACAAGACAAAGGGGGGCCCGGGGAGGACAGAGTAAAAGGGTAGATTTTCCCTTTAAAATTTTGTGATTGGGTAGGATACTATAAAGGACAGTCATAAATATGGTAGATTATCAAAGGTGACTGACTTTTTCAACTGTTTGAACATTTGTGTTTGTTTCTTATCCCTACAGCCTATTGACCTCATAGCCCATTGGCTGCTAAGGTCAGAAACAGAGAAATTCAGTGATTTACCCAGTGTGTAATGAGGAAACCATGTAGAGCAGTTCCACCTCCCAAGTCGGTGGAGAGTCAGTGCAGTGAACTTAGCTGCTCAGGCAGGTAGAGAGCTGTGCCGCCCAGTCAGGAGAGTGGGTGGGGACAGGGATGCTGCCCGATGGACATGCTTTGAGGGCTTCTTCCTGCTAGAAAAGTGGCAGTTATTCAAATAAGGTTTTCTGTAGTAATAGTTGTATTTGGTAATTGTTTTATTTTGCTCTTGATTAAAGTTTTTAAAATTTTGCAATGCTGTCGTTTGTATTTAACATTTAATCACTTCATTGCTGTTTTTTGTATTCAATATCTACCCATTAAGGAACAACAACTGAAGAAGATCACAGCAAAACAAAAACGTCTCCAGGCTATCCTTGGGGGAGCAGAGGTAAAAGTTGAACTAGATCATGCCAGTCTGGAGGAGGAGGATGCAGGTGAGGATACTGGGGACGGTGTCTCTGTTCTCGAATTGATGCCTGATGCCTCTCGTCAGTGGAGGGTGTCCCTTCAGTTCTGGCCTGGGTGTTGGGAAAAATACATTTGTTTACTTAGTGACAAAAGAGACACAGGAAAATTTTATTCTCCACACCTGTAGAAACAAATCTATTTTAAGTCTTATGGGGTTTCAGAGAAAGAAAGTAAATTTTTAACTCAGTCTAATGGAGGCTCCTGGTGTGCATTTAGTATTACGTCTAATAAATTAGAAATCTTAACATTCTTTTCTATTGATTTTGTAGACACCTCACATCTTGATTGAATTACGTTTTGTTGCCCAAGCATCACCCATGAACATTCCTAGAATTGCTTTTAAATATCTTTTGGGGACGTATCTGGCAGGCTTTCCAAGCATCAGTTCTGTTGTTCAAGAAAGGGCATCTTAATTCAGGTTATTTAATCCATGGCCATGATTTTGTTTCTATCACTGACCTGGATGGGCATCTTTTGGGAAGCCTTTTGGGAAGATGCATAAACTCTGAAACGAAGTATCTTTGTAGTCAGTGTGTGTGCATGTGTGTTTAGAAATTGTTGGTAGCTGTTCAGTTATTTACTAGTTGAAGTATCGATTTAAACCCTTCAGGCAGATATTTTCTACTAATTCCAGAAGTCTATTCAGTAAGACAAGAGAATTGTGAGAATTGAGGCATTGGAAAAAAATAACTATGAGATGTGCTATTAACGTCTCGCAGAATCCATTGGGCCTATGAGGAGTGCTTTCTGCTGCTGAAATGCCATATTTCTCATTGGTAAAAAAAACAATTGTCCTGGTCTGGCTGACTAGAACTCGCTGCTGCCTTTTGCTACCTGTTATTTGTTTGGTAAAACTTGGCCCAGGATTAATTGTTACTTCCCCCATCCAAAAGCTCCACTTGGCCTGTCTGTAGCAGCTGATACTTCCCTGCCTTCCAAGATCCATGTCTCTCTTCTGGTTTTCCTTTTAGCCTTCTGACCATTCCTGTTTAGTTTTTTTTTTGACCGGCTTTTCTAGGCTTATCTTAAATGTTGATTATTCTCAGAATTTCTTGCTGAGCCCTCTTCTTCTTTTTTATAAATTTATTTATTTATTTATTTATGGCTGCATTGAGTCTTCATTGTGGTGCGCGGGCTTCTCATTGCGGTGGCTCCTCTTGTCGCGGAGCACGGGCTGTAGGGCGCGCGGGCTTCAGTAGTTGTGGCGCACGGGCTTAGTTGCTCCGCAGCATGTGGGATCTTCCTGGACCAGGGATCGAACCCGTGTCCCTTGCATTGGCAGGCAGATTCTTAACCACTGTGCTACCAGGGAAGTCCTGAGCTGCCTTCTTCTTATACTACCTCTCCCCAAATAATCTCATCCATTACCTATGGCTTTTGTGGCCACCTAGGTTCTAGTATCTTATAAATCTGTAGACCTGTGGCCTTTTGCCCTTTTCCTGAACTCCTGGTTCCTATTATCCCTCTCCAGTGGGGCTCCAGCTAACACTTCAGACTCCTGGTCTCTCTTATAACCCTTCCTCCTCCATCCCTTCTGGGATACCTTCCTTCTCCGTGGTGCTCTATGCTCTGTTTGGTGGGGCAGGAGAACAGAGTGTCTAAGCTTTGTGTATCCCAGCTCTGTATCGCCCAGGTATAGACCTTGGCTACATTCTTTAACCTTTCCAAGTCTGCTTTGAGATGGGCATAAGCATAGTAGACCTTCATTTCTTTGCTCACATGCTTGCCTGAGGTTTCCTTTCCCCTGGTCTCCACATAGCGATCCGTTTCCTAATTGTTGTGAGGATTATCTGATTAAAGAATCCTTTCCTGGAATTAGGTGGGATAAACTTTGCAGCAGTTGGCTTTGCTCCTCTGATCTGGGATGAGATGAGTTGCTTGCTATCACCTTTCCTGTTCAGCATTGTACCTGGATAGTGTAGTAATGTAAGAAGAGAAATAAAACCATCATTATTTACAGCATATGTTATTGGTCGTATCAAAAATCTGAAAGGATCAATGGGCAGTCTGTTGGAATTACCATGTGAATTTAGCAGTGTCACTGGATACAAGGTCAATATATAAAAATCAGTCATATTTCTACATACGAGCAAAAGCAAAAAATAAAATTTAATAAAGATGGCAATTACGATCAAAATCAAATACCTGGAAATAACTCTTAGTAAAAAAAGGTAGTTTTCTTCAGCGCTCTCTACATTAAAAACTACAAAATGTCATTGAAAAATTAAAGAAGGCAAATAAATCGGGAGATACACCATGGTCATAGATTGGAAGATACAGTTCTGTCCACTTGTAGTTTCAGTGCAACCCCAATATAAATTACAGGGAGTTTTTTGAGGGAGAGGGTATAGAGTAGGAAGAGTAGGCTGAGGGTGGGTGGCACTAACAACCTGATTCTAAAATTTATATAAACATGCATTGGGTCAAGAATGGCCAAGGCAATCTTGAAGAAGAACAAAATACCCAGACTTATTACTAACCTATAGTAATTAAGACACAGTAGTGGCATAAGGATAGACAAATACACCAATGGGACAGAGTAGAGGGTCCAGCAAACAGACCCACCCATGTGTGGTCACTTGATTTATGACAGATGTGGCAGTACAGTGCTGTGGAGAAGAATCGTCTTTTCACTAAGTGTGCTGGGTTACTCCACATGAAGATAAAGTGAATATTGGCCCATTATACAGTGTACAAAAATAAATTCCAAATGGGTTGTAGATTTCACCGTTAAGGATAAAACAAAGCTTTTAGCATATAACAGAGGAAAACATTTTCATGATCTTGGGGCAAAGATTTAACAAGGCACAAAAACAAGGCTCACTGTAAAGGAAAAGATTTGATAAATGAACTATGTTACAACTAAGATCTTATGTCGCTGAAAGATAGCATTTAAGAGAGTGAAAAGGCAAGCTGCAGAATGGGAAAAGATGTTTGCAATATCTGTATCAGTCCAGGGACTTGAGTCCAGAATGTATGAAGAGCTCCTAGAAATCTTTTTTTTTTTTTTTTCCTTTTAAAGACAGACCACATATGAGAAAAATGGGCAAAAGATTTGAACATTTTCTTCACAATAGGCTACCCAAAAGATCAACAGATCTTACGTAAAGATTCCCTAGTTCATTAGTCACTAGGGAAATACAAATTACAGCCACAAAGTGGTACTACTCCATGCCTACCAGCATAGCTAAAGTGGAATGGCAAGAATGTGGACCAGTTGAAACTCTCAAACACTGTTGGTGGAACTTAAAATTGCTAGGACCACTTTGGAAATCGGTTTGGTGGTGTCTACTAAAGCTTAATATACCCAAAGAATTATATACATACATTACCAAAGAATGTGTATTGGAATGCTCGTAGCAACATTATTCCTGGTAGCCCAAACCTGGAAACTACCCAAATGTCCAGTAACACTAGAATGGAAAAATTGTGGTAGAGTTATAATAGAATACTAACAGCAATGAGAATCAACAAACTGCAATTGTATTCAGTAGTAAGTGTGACTCACCCAAGCATAATGTTGAACAAAAGAAACCAGATACAAGTACAGACATTCCCATTTCCATTAAGTTGAAAGCCAGGTACAACTTGTCTACCGTGTTAATAGGTCAGTCAGTATCTGGTGGGGTAGAAGCTGGGAGGCACCATGAAGGGCATATCTGGGGGTCCTAGTAATTTATGCTTCCTGATCTGGATGCTGGTGTTATGGGTTTGTTTTCTTTCTGAAAATTCACTGAGCTGTACACTTAGGATGTGTGCACTTTCTGATGTATGTTTTTCTTCAGTGCACATTTAATGAAAAACTGCACTGTGCTATTATTGGCCTGCAAGAAATACAGATTTTAGAATATGGATGCCTTCCTATTAAGCCTTTACTTCTTTTGGTATTTTGGCTATGGGTAAAGTAATTTTGCTAGAGATTAATTTCAACTAATGAAAGAGGGATGATCTCTGGGTGGCTTTCTGTTATTATGGCATAACTTCCAACTTTAGTTCATCCCTTCAGTCAGTTAACTTCGCACATCTAACACGGTGCTGTTGAGTGGACCTTTTTGCAATAGTGGAAATGCTGTCTGTGTTGTCCATTATGGTAGCCTTTAGCCACATGTGGCTATTGAGCGCTTGAAATGTGGCCAGTACCACTGAGAGAATGAATTTTCAACGTAAATTTAAGTAGCCATATGGTGACTCTCCTATTGGGCGGTGCAGAGGCAGCATTTATGTTTTACCTATTTAGGTGCATGCTGATTCTTTAGATGTCTGTTTTCAGTTCTGCTGTCTCTTGTATTTAAGTCCATCTGAATGCTGGTATTAGCAGTGACGTGGAAACTTGGGAGATTGCTTCCTCAAGGGCAGTTGATAAGGAAACATGGTAAAATTTCTCTGTATGTTACATATGACTGGGTCTGTCTTTGGATGCACAGAAAGTATATTGATAATGCAGTGTTTTGCGAAAAGTTATTGAGAAGTTACCGTTCTGAATAGGAGTATACTAAATGCGGCATGAATGCTATCGTAAATTTCACTCTGTTCTTCACATACACTACACTTTAGTACGTCATCTACTTTAGTACGTCAGTGATTTTTTTTTCTTTTTTTAATTTATGTATTGAGTAGTGCACATATCCGTTGTTCTCTTGGAAAGTTTTGTGCTAGTGCCCAACGTGTTGTCATCCCTCTTTTCAGAAGCAGAGCCGTCCTCCCTCGGCAGCATGCTCATGCCCGCTCAGGAGACTGCTTGGGAAGAGCTCGTCCGCACTGGTCAGATGACACCTTTTGGTACCCAGATCCCTCAGAAGCAGGAGAGAAAGCCCAGAAAACTAATGCTCAACGAAGCCTCAGATTTTGAAAAGTATTTGGCAGATCAAGCAAAACTGTCCTTTGAAAGAAAGAAGCAAGCTTGTAATAAAAGAGCAACTAAAAAAGCCCCGGCCTCGGTCACTTCTGAGCTGAGCTCAACGCTCAGTGAAAACAAACCAGACAAGAGAGGCAAAGTTCTCTCGAAAACAGATGAGCGCTTGAAAAAACACATCAAGAAACTCCAGAAGAGGGCTCTTCAGTTCCAGGGGCAGGTGGGATTGCTGAAGGGAAAGAAACCCTTGGAGTGTGATGTGAGGCCAAAGGCAGAGGGAGACTCTGAGGATGAAGTGTCCGAGTACTTGCCCACGGAGTGGGAGCAGGGGGAGGCGGCAGGGACTGACCTGTCCGGGGAAGACACCGACTGTGACCGGAGACGGGTGCTCAGTCGCCAGAAACGGCAGAAGAAAGTCACAGTGCAGGAGATTGATGATGACTTCTTTCCAAGTTCTGGGGAAGAAGCTGAAGCCGCAGGAGGAGGAGGAGGAGGAGGTCGGAAAGTAGTGAGATGCCGAGATGATGGAGATGAAGATTATTATAAGCAGCGGTTAAGGTCAGTCTCCAGGGATTGTACTGCTTGCTTTATCGTAGGTGGTAGGTTTATTAATAAATGAGAGTTCTAGTCTAGCGTAATATATTAGACCTCCATTCATCCAAAGGTTGGACTTCCTGCAGTCTTAGCCTGCTAGAACCATCAGAGCCCCTGAGTCCTCGATGGAGCTCACCCAAGATGCTTCTACTTCGGGGTCTTCATTGAGATTTGAGGGCAAGTCTAAGAAGAAAAGCTTAGGGGGAGGGCTGGGCAAGAGGCATGCCTAGGACTAAAGCAGGAGCTGTGTGGGTGGGTGGGAGAGTGGGTGCCCTGCCACAAGGGGCAGGAGGAGGTTGGCTTGTGTAGTGTATGTTGGGGTAATTTTAGGAGACTTTCCTTCAAAAAAGAGCTGAAATTTAAGTTTTAGTGTATGAAAGAATAAGCTTGCTTTCCTAAATCCCTCCTTCCTTGTTTTGAAAAAGTGGTTCTCTACAGAATTTCAACAATACCGTGCCAGAAATGGGCTTCCTATGCCCAGCATACCCTTCCTGTGCCCTGTCTTTTTTTATGCTAGAGACTAACTTTGGCTTCTTATTTCCGTGAATTTTTCAGTGTCTGATGTAAGTAAGTAAAAGGAAGGTGAACACTTTTTTTTTTTTTTTTTTTGCGGTACGCGGGCCTCTCACTGTTGTGGCCTCTCCCGTTGCGGAGCACAGGCTCCGGACGCGCAGGCTCAGCGGCCATGGCTCACGGGCCCAGCCGCTCCACGGCATGTGGGATCTTCCCGGACCGGGGCACGAAGCCGTGTCCCCTGCATCGGCAGGCGGACTCTCAACCACTGCGCCACCAGGGAAGCCCAGGTGAACACGTTTGTTTGTGGAGTCCGCACTGCATGGTGCCACACGTCTTCTGAGTCAAGAAAACCAGTGTGTATGCTACAGTCTCCACCGTGTCCCACGGAGCATGACGTTGTGCGACTCAGGTCTCACGCCTTAGCTTTTTAAGAGTGCCGCGAGACTCAAAGGGATGCGGGAATCTGCTTAACAGATTACTTTTTTAATACTTGCTCCCAGGGTGGCTTTTTCCCCCAGTCCTCAACAGTTTTTTCTTGTTTCTCAGGGTAGGGAGACCTAGTTTATTATAATTCTTGTAGCTTTCCACTGGCCTTTGCGAATGAAGATTGACCTGATGTTCTTTTCTTCTGTTATTTAGAACTGCCGACGCCCTACATCCAAGCTGCCACATACATCCTTTTAGAAGCAGGTGCAGCATAGTTCTTTTCACCAGTGATTTGAGTACCTGCAACCTAAGTCCAGGTCTTTAAGAGAGCTGTTACACTCTCACTGTGGTAGTACCTTATGTAGCAAGACGGAGTTGAGGAGTGGCTTAATGTTTGTCATTTCTCATTGTAGCTTGCACATCTGATATCTGTAAAGTCTGAACAGTGAGTGGCATCAGTCTTTTTCTTGACTATTGTAGAGAATTAATAAAAGTGTTGGACTTCCCTGGTGGCGCAGTGGTTGAGAGTCCGCCTGCCGATGCAGGGGACGTGGGTTCGTGCCCCGGTCTGGGAGGATCCCACATGCTGCGGAGCGGCTGGGCCGGTGAGCCATGGCTGCTGGGCCTGCGCGTCCAGAGCCTGTGCTCCACAACGGGAGAGGCCACAACAGTGAGAGGTCCGCGTACCGCAAAATAAAATAAAATAAAATAAAAGTGTTAATCTCAACATATTGATTATAAGTGGAATGAATATTCTTCCCCTTAAATTGAGTCAATATTAAATATATTTTAAGTATATCAGTATTTTGATCAAGAGCAATTATTTTGATTGAATTTTAAATACAGGTTTAGTTTAAATTCATGGCAATAAGTTTTTCTTAATAATGTTAAGATTGTAAAACTGTTATTTCCAAAGCCATATTAGAAGTCAGTTTTTTGCTCAAGTTATAGTAAAATCTCAAATGAATTTTGGAAATATCAATAACTCCAATTGCTACCAAAATACTATAGCTCTTAAAATTTTATAGCTACAGTTATTAAGGTAGATAATTGTTAAATTGCAGATATCCACATTGAAATGTTTATACTGCATCTCCTTTGGTACCCTTTGGATTGGGGGATGTTAAAAAAACAAAATGCTCAGGATTGAGAAGCATATTAAGAATATTTTAAAACTGCCAGTCACTCTATACTTTGTTATTTCTTGTTGTTGATCTTTGTAGACAGAATGAAATTGTAATGGTATCCCCTTGAGGGAAGAAAAACACTTTAGGATTTCTTATCTTCGCACTGGTTTGTTGATGGATAAGAAGAATAAAGCCCCATATAGTTTACAACATAGAAAATGAGTTTTTCCTAATGGTTAGAATTTAGGAATATGTACCCAAGGTAGGTACCTTTTGGACTTAAATATGTGTTGGTTATAGCCCTGTTGATTATAATGCTGTTTTGAACCCTTAAAAGTGAAAGTGGGCGACTCCTAGATATCTCACCCCCTTTATTCTCTCCACTTGGAGAGTCTTAGGTCTTTCATTAGCTCTAGATTAGTCCTAACTAGGTGTCTTTAGTTTTAGCTGACGCTCAGTGGGAATTTCCTGTCAGGCCTTTTCTACAGCTCAACCTTTTCTGCATCTGGATAGTAGATGATCCTGCTTTCTCTGACTTAGCCCAAGACCTCAGATCAGTCTTGGAAGTTTTAAGCATCTTTTAAAATGCCCGTGTATTTTGCCTTTCCAACATTTTTATCCTGCTTTCTTCTCTGTTCTGTTGCATTTGGAGGCTGTCTGCTCAATGGTGTTCCCTGATTTTCATACCTTTGATAATGTACCGTGATGGATGGGCCACTTCTTAGAAGCAAATATTCTGTCGTTTCTTATTCATGTCAATGCTAACAGATCTTACAAAGCATCCATTATTTTTTATTTTAATTTTGGGGTACTCACGTTTCCATTAGGGTATGACTCTCAGTTGTGAGGTCTTCCTTAAAATCTATTGCTGCTTTAGAAAGCTAGGGTCTGGGAGCTCCAGGTGCCAAACACTTAACAGAAATGACACACATTCAGTGTTGGGTGATACATGTCCCTGGTGAGCCCAGAGCGGCCTAGAAGACCAAACATTTCATACGTGCACCTTTCCCCGCCAGGTGAACAGAGATCTGCAATCCCGGTTCCCTCAGTGTAGTTGGTTCATTTTCCAGTTGAGATGTGAGGTCATCTCCATTGCTTCATCTTTGCTCTCACTGCATGAATGCACATCTCCATTCTAGGACTGGCGTCTGGGGGTTCCTGTGAGGAATCTGCAGTCTTTTAGGGGACGTGGGCACAGATGGGACCTAACCAGTGTGCAGGGCATAATGAAATCAGACTGAGGTATTTGGGGAAGATTTTGTGGAGGACGTTCATCCCAGCACTGGGCCTGGTCTGTTGGGTCATTCAGATATGTTGATATGGACCTGAGGATGCAGGTTAAAACTTGCCACATTTACCCCCGAACTTCAGGTGCATCACTGAACAGGAAAATACTTACATTGCTTTGGGGGCACGTTGTTTCCTCAAGGGTCTTGTCTGGATTGCTTTGGGTATTGGCATGGTGGCCATGGTCTGCAGAGGAGTCCGGTTGCTAAGCTGCCACTTCAAGACAGGGAGGGCACAAGCCCTTGCCTTTGCCAGCCAGCTCCCACCTTTGGCAGTGGTAATCTGTCCGGGGGAGACTGAGGCCTGTTTGGCTTCCCTGGGAAAGAGTGCCGCAATCCGTTGGTGATGTCTACCTTGGCACGGGGACAACAGGGGGAAGCAAGCAACATGCTGTTTGCCAACAGTGAGATATAACACACAAAAAATGTCACCAACTTATGCCTCTTTCCCCAGCAGTGGACATACTGCTTGGGTCGGACTTGCAGTGTAGGTCCGTTGACACCCCGAGTGAGAGGATGCACTTCCAAATAAGGTCTGTCTCCTGCTGGCACGACTAGGGAGAACATTTATAATTTGACTTAAACCTATACTCTGAATCTCTCCTTTCTATTTCCATTTGCCAGCCATGACTGCTTAAGTTGCTAACCTAACAGCTGTATTTTCTTGGCAATGAGCATAGACTAAGGCAAAGATTCCCAGCCCATGGGCTGATCCTGCAGAATCACTGGGGGCTCCACCGTTGGAGGTGCTGATTCAAAATGTGTACGTGGGACTACCAGGTGGTCATTTAAAAAGGCTTTCCCAGGTGATTCTGAGGCACCGGCATGTTTGGGAACTACTTTGATATATATAAGTGGACTTTATATATTCTCTTCCTTTCTGAGGCCGTAAGTTTTGGCAGATTGAGTTTGTATATCATTTTCTCTAAATTTTATGTACCCTGCACAATTGTGTTTACATAGGAGAGGGCCTGGGCAGGAGCTTTGGGGCCAGTTTATTCAGCTCAGTGCTGTGTATAATAGTTCATCGGGTTCTTACCAGGGTGTGTGCTTGAGAATCCCCTGGGGAGCACCTTTAGGGCTCAGCCCGGAGCAGCAGGAGCTGGGCACTGCACTTGGGCTTTGAGCTCCCACTAATTCTGAGGTGAGGTTGGTAGCATTCTTCCTTATCAGAGGCCCTTACGATGCCCCCATTTAGGAAACCTTTGAGGAGGTTGGAAAGAATTGTTGGTAAGGATGTTGGGATTTGAGGATGTAATGCTCAACTCTAGCCCGAAGTTAGCTTGGTATTGCTGCCGGGATAAATCCCCACCACCCCCCCTCCTCAGTCAGTGGAACAGTAGAATTTAGAAACAGACTCTTCAGTAGGTGGTGCCTGAGTCACCTCAGATTATCTGGTACTTTGGGCCAAGCTGCTGAGATCACAGCCTGAAATGGATTTGAACTGGTACCTCCAGATAGTTTGAAGGCTTCCCGTACCCTGCTCCTGACCTTTCACTTTTGATAATTCCTTGTTTTTTGTGTGTGTGTGTGTGTGTGTTTTTTTTTTTTTTTTTTTTGTGGTACGCGGGCCTCTCAATGCTGTGGCCTCTCCCGTTGCGGAGCACAGCCTCCGGATGCGCAGGCTCAGCGGCCATGGCTCACGGGCCCAGCCGCTCCGCGGCATGTGGGATCTTCCCAGACAGGGGCACGAACCCGCGTCCCGTGAATCGGCAGGTGGACTCTCAACCACTGCACCACCAGGGAAGCCCCCAGTTCCTTGTTTTTTAATAGTGAAATTGTGATAATATTAAGATAGAAAAAACTACCTGCACCTCTATTTTTTTATATTTCATTCCAGCCTTTGATCCTATGCATATATATCTTTCAGTTGTTCTAATTATAGTAGGCTGCACAAACACTTTATCTTGGCCCTTTCAGGGTGATCAGTTTGCCCATGATGTCACTGGTTGAGAGCTGGGATTTGAAGCCAGGACCGGGTTGTGTAAACGGCGGTTTCCTTTCATTTGTGGAATTGGGCGGAATGGGCAGTACCTATGTGTGGCCACATGGTGGTGCCAAGAATCAGAACATAGCTGCCCCTACCTCCCTGAGCTGGAGACCAAACCCTAGACCCAAGTCAGCTGGGTAAAGATTTGGGGAGATTGCTAGGGACTCTAGAAAACTTGACTGATCTGGTGTGGATGGGCATAGCATTTGCCTCGTGGTGTGGTGTAACTCGCGTCTGTAGTCATGACACCGGTTGATGTAACTGGCTTCTAATACAGTTTTGTCGTTAGTGGTTTTTCTTTTCTTTTGCCCCATTTTGAACTTTATTTACCGTGAATAACTTTGAGTTAAAAAAGATCAGGGCTTCCCTGGTGGCGCAGTGGTTGAGAGTCCGCCTGCCGATGCAGGGGACACGGGTTCGTGCCCCGGTCCGGGAGGATCCCACATGCCGCGGAGCGGCTGGGCCCGTGAGCCATGGCCGCTGAGCCTGCACGTCCGGAGCCTGTGCTCCGCAACAGGAGAGGCCACAACAGTGAGAGGCCCGCGTACCGCAAAAACAAACAAACAAAAGGTCAGATGGCTCCATTCATTGTGTAAATCTTACAGAGTATCTTCTAAGCCCCCGTAAGACTTAATCATCTGGGAAAATGGTATCTTCAGCACCCTGTCTCTTGAGCACTGTGGCTTCTGTGGCCAGGGGCGAGTTGGATCCTGGTTTGGAGGGTTTAGCTGTATACATGCATAGTTCTAGGAGGGGAAGGCTGTCGGTATTTTCAGATGCCGAAATGAGTAAAGCTGAGGAGGATGAATGTTGAAAAAAGCCTCTTGGATTTGAAATTTGGAGACCCTGAGCAAGGGTGGTATCCGTGGGTGAGGGAGGAGGTGGTTACGAGAGCTAAGATAGCCGACATTAGTGAGTGCTTACCACTTGGCAGTGCTTCGCTGTATGTGGCTCTATTGGCTTAGTCCTCACAGCGCCCTAGGAGATAGGAACCTGAGCCGAGAAGGCTGAAGTCCTTTGCCCAGGATAGCAGCAAGTGGAGAAGCCGGTGGTTTGGGTCAGGAGGGAGTGGCCTGTCAGTGTGGACTGGTGCGGTGGGCTCAGAAAGCGTGGCCTCAGTGATCACTTTCTCCCATTGCTTGATGAGGACCAAGCCCACACTTTTGCAGGCCCCATTCCTTTGCTTGAAACGGCGCTGAAGGCCATGCCTCCTAGAACCACAGTCTCAGCTGCTCTGTCTCCATTTTATTGTTTTCACCGAGCCTCTTCCTCTTCCTTTTGCCTAGAGCCAATCCCTTTGCAGCGCGATCGTCCCATGTTTATCCTTCAGTTGCATCTTTGTTTGTGCTGCACATGGATTCAGGTCACACTTAGGCAAAGGCCAAATTATTGATACAGTGTAGAGCTTGATTTGCTTGTACTTTTAAGAAAAAAAAACAAAACGCAGATCATTTGATTTCTAAAAATCTGAATTTGGTAAAAATTTAGTCTAGGTTTGATCCAGAAACTAAGTATAATTATTTGAAGATTGTTCTTGTCATCAGTTTCTGGGAGTTGATTTCTTTCTCAAGAAATAAACTTGTGTTCTTTTCTTCTTCTAGGACTCTATATTTTAAAGAGAGAAGAAAAAGTTAACTCCCTTTAGGACTTTTCTTAGCATCCTGGCTTCTTCTAAATGACGAAGCTAAGACACAAATGAAGACTAATTCTGCTCCGTGCTCTGCACACACCTCTCATCCTCAGCCCCAGTGCATAATTGTCTGCATCAGTCTTAATTTACTCTGTGAGATCTGGACTCCTAACTGAGAGTATTTCATCTGCTCAGATGTGCCAATTAAGTCCACCAGATAGACCATAAAAAGGCAGATAAGAAAAGTAAAACACTGAGTATCTCAATTTAGCAAATTAGACTAATCTGTAAGGAATTCTTAGCTGTCTGTAATAGAAAACTTATTGCACTACAGAAATGCAAACTATATTAAATACCCAGCTAGGTGCCTTGAGTATATTTATAAAAAATCAAATTGTACTCACTGTGCTTCTGTTGTAGAATTTTTTCATGGATATTGCAATAAGCGGAGAACGATCCTGAGAGTGAAATTTCACTCTATATTAGAAATGATTTAACTGTATGATGTGTGACTTTTCCCTCACAATCGCTACAGATCTTGGTGGCTCTTACAACGTAAGAATGAAAACAGAGCAATAAGGTCAGTTGTAAATTTCAAACAGCAAAGTAAGTGACTTCCTTGAAATTTTGGAGAGGGCACGTTCATTTTATTCATATATAATCTTGGGCTACTAATATTTGATAATTCCCATTAATAGGTATATTTTGCCTTTTTTGTAGGTTGGTGTAGGCATTTGAGTATAGGCGATACCTCCTTTTATTGCCTTTCGTTTTATCGTGCTTACAGATAACTGCACTTTCTACAAATCGAAGGTGTGTGACACCCTGCCTTAAGCAAGTCTATCATTGCCATTTTTCCAGTAGCGTTTGCTCACTTCATATCTCTGTGTCACATTTGTAATTCTCACAGTATTTCAAACTTTTTCATTATTATATTTGTTATGGTGATCTGTGATCAGTGATCTTTGACATTACTGCTATGACTCACTGAAGGCTCAGATGATGGTTAGCGTTTTTTTGGCCAACCATTTTTTAATTAAGGTATGTACATTGTTCTTTTAGATATAATGCTGTCACACACTTAATAGACTACAGTCTAGTGTAAACATAACTTTTTTTTTTTTTTTTTTGCGGTACACGGGCCTCTCACTGTTGTGGCCTCTCCCGTTGCGGAGCACAGGCTCCGGACGTGCAGGTTCAGCGGCCATGACTCACGGGCCTAGCCGCTCCGCGGCATGTGGGATCTTCCCAGACCGGGGCATGAACCCGCGTCCCCTGCATCAGCAGGTGGACTGTCAACCACTGCGCCACCAGGGAAGCCCCAACATAACTTTTATATGTGTTGAGAAACCACAAAATTCATGTGACTAGCTTTATTGCAATATTTGCTTTGTTGCGGTGGTCTGGAACCGAACCTGTGATATCTCCAAGGTATGCCTGTATATCGGTTTGTCTGGTATTAAGTGTATCTTACGTGTTTGTTCAGCCCAGATTACCTGTAGTCAAAAGAATTACTAAGCTGATTTTACTATTACTTGGAAAAGTTGGCAGGTGTCCAGTGAAGAGTGAGTTTTGACCCACTCTGCACAGTAGCGAGGTGGGGAAGGAATCATGTTATCGTACAAAAACGAAGGCCGTCTTTCCTCTCCTCAAACTTTTTTTTTTTTTTGCGGTACGCGGGCCTCTCACTGTTGTGGCCTCTCCCGTTGCGGAGCACAGTCTCCGGACGCACAGGCTCAGCGGCCATGGCTCACAGGCCCAGCCGCTCCGCGGCATGTGGGATCTTCCCGGACCGGGGCACGAATCCGTGTCCCTTGCATCGGCAGGCGGACTCTCAACCAGTGCGCCACCAGGGAAGCCCATCTCCTCAAACTTTTAGCACTAATGTTTTTTGAGACAAATTTGAATTGAAGTTTTATAATTTGATTTGCTCTTGTGCAGTTGTTTTCATTTTTTTTTTGTATAGCATTTCATTTTCATTGTATAGCATTTAAAGAGGTGATTATTGACCTTTTGGCTGGTGCTATGAGCAAAGGGGTGAATTTTGGAAGTTTGAAAATACTTTTTGAGAGGCAAGATTATGCAACAGTTAGGAGCACAGACTCCGGGTTAGAATCTTCACATTGGTGATCTTGAGCAGGCTGCTTTACCTGTCCCTGCCTGCCTTTCTTTAATTGTGAAAAAGGGATTAAGAATAGTATCTGTCTCATAGGGTTGTAAGGATTAAATTATTTAATACATGTAAATACTTAGAACAGTGCCCAGCACACAGTGAGCATTGGTAGCCATTAGTTGTTATTATTACTTAGAGTTTGTTTTCTGCCTCTAAATTTAAAAAACGTATACATAATATATATGTATATATAATTTCAAAACACAGCTTGTCCAGAGCTAGCCAGTGTTACTTAAGGAGGTAATATATGGCATAGGGGGTAGAAATCACAGGCCATGGCGTCAGAATGCCAGTCTCCCCTAATAGCTATGAGGTCTTGTATATCTCCCCATTTGTATATGGGGATCTTAGCAGTACCTTCTTCAAGGGTGATAGGAGGATTACAAAAGGTAATACATCTAAGATATTTGGCAAATGTCAGACAATCAACAAATATTAGCTTCTCTTGTTATTTGCATGCCCACTAGGTAAAACATTTACTACAAAGATTCCA